>NC_039364.1:236039639-236056837 GCF_003573695.1 Papaver somniferum | reverse complement strand
ATCTCAAATAATCTTTAGCTAATTGAAACCAAGAAGGAAGAAAAACTTCAAACCCTAATATCTCTGTTTGGCTTGTAGCGGCAGCTTCTTCTTGTTCTTCTCTTCTCTGCGGCTTGGTCGCCGACCTCCTCCAACTGGTCTCCCCAGCTTGAGTCTTTATTGATGTCTAAATACTAGATGTTGCTGAAAGTCCAATAGGTAACCTAGAAATGTCCGGCAAGGCCTAGTCCAATTCACCGATACCCAACTCAAATCCGACCACAACACCAACCTTTCTTTCTCGGACCATCTGAGCACCTACCTTCACCGGCAGTCGTAACTCTATCTAGTTAGCAAGTATCTCCGTCTCTACTCGATTAAACAACACAGAATACAACCCATCTCGCCAACTTCTTCATCAAAACTCTTGCCTTAGAAACCCGTCACTACTGCCTGCACTGGTTGGTACTCGTTACTCCCTGCAATAACTCTTTGCTGCTGCAATTTATCTCCGAGTAGCAACGACAGCCAGTAATTCTCTCAATACTGCCACCAGTTGCAATCTTCTCATTTCTATACTTCCGCCACAACCAACTCAATTTCAATCTGTGTAGCAGCTTCTTTCAATCGATCAATCAGCCATAGAAATAACTTCATAGACTCGAGTACACCATTGCCACTGCCAGATACTGTCTGTCCAAGAAACCCAAAAATTGATAGGATCAGAAGATACCTATTTATATAAACCGCAATTGCACGGTGTCTAACTAGTAGAACAATGGAAAGTACAGGTCGTTCCCACGAGGAGCGGTGGAAATACGTAATCAATATCTCTAATGGACTAACAAATAAAGATGTTTTTGGATTTTTTAAAAGAATAAAGACAATGAAAAGAATAAACTCAAGTAACAAAACGAATCAAATGGGAGAGTTGGTAACCAGGGTTTAGTGTATCCACCAATATTTCTATTCAAATACTGAAATGAAACATAATTCATGAATTATTTATTGTTCGTTCTATTGACATCACCTATTATATATATTAGAGTCGCAAATATCACTGGGACACCCTAAGCATGACACATCAAAATACTAAATCAAAGCATGCACCATCAAATTGCATTAGCGAGAAATTTATACGAAACTAAATACAGGTTCTCAAATAATACCTGGCTATTCTAAGCATACCCCATGAAAGGATTTAACCCAAGCATGAAATATCAAATAAGTAGACAAATATATTTTCGATCCTAACAATTATGCACAAAGGTTATACGAAACCGGTGAAGCAACAACTCATATTATCATTAAATCAACATATAAAATCATGGAATTATTTATTCAATTCAAAATGGTCTATTGCTATATAATCCAATTAATCAAAAATAGCCTAATACCCATGTAGTTTCAACCATAAAAACCCTAGTTACAAAATGATTAGTCAGACATGGCTTTCTCAAAAGCCATAAACAAATCTCAAATAATCTCTAGCTAATTTAAACCAAGAAGGAAGAAAAACTTCAAACCCTAATATCTCTGTTCGGCTTGTAGCGACGGCTTCTTCTTGTTCTTCTCTTCTCTGCGGCTTTGTCGCTGACCTCCTCCAACCGGTCTCCCCAGCTTGAGTCTTTGTTGATGTCTAAATACTAGGTGTTGCTGCGAGTCCAATACGTAACCTAGCAATGTCCGCAAAGGCCCAGTCCAATTCACCGATACCCAACTCAAATCCGACCACAGCACCAACCTTTCTTTCTCGGACCATCTGAGCACCTACCTTCACCGACAGTCGTAACTCTAGCTAGTTAGCAAGTATCTCCGTCTCTACTCGATTAAACAGCACGGAATACAACCCATTTCGCCAATTTCTTCCTCAAAACTCTTGCCTTAGAAACCCGTCACTACTGCCTGCACTGGTTGGTACCCGTTACTCCCTGCAATAACTCTTCGCTGCTGCAATTTATCTCCGAGTAGCAACGACAGCCAGTAATGCTCTCAATACTGCCACCAGTTGCAATCATCTCATTTCTATACTTCCGCCACAACCAACTCAATTTCAATCTGTTTAGCAGCTTCTTTCATTCGATCAATCAGCCATAGAAATCACTTCATAGACTCGAATACACCATTGCCACTGCCAGATACTGTCTGTCCAAGAAACCCAAAATCTAATAGGATCCGAAGATACCTATTTATATAAACCGCAATTGCACGGTGTCTAACTAGTAGAACAATGGCAAGTACAGGTCGTTCCCACGAGGAGCGGTGGAAATACGTAATCAATATCTCTAATGGACTAACAAATAAAGATGTTTTTGGATTTTTGAAAGAATAAAGACAATGAAAAGAATAAACTCAAGTAACAAAACGAATCAAATGGGAGAGTTGGTAACCAGGGTTTAGTGTATCCACCACTATTTCTATTCAAATACTGAAATGAAACATAATTCATGAATTATTTATTGTTCGTTCTATTGACATCACCTATTATATATATTAGAGTCGCAAATATCACTGAGACACCCTAAACATGACACATCAAAATACTAAATCAAAGCATGCACCATCAAATTGCATTAGCGAGAAATTTATACGAAACTAAATACAGGTTCTCAAATAATACCTGGCTATTCTAAGCATACCCCATGAAAGGATTTAACCCAAGCATGAAATATCAAATAAGTAGACAAATATATTTTCGATCCTAACAATTATGCACAAAGGTTATACGAAACCGGTGAAGCAACAACTCATATTATCATTAAATCAACATATAAAATCATGGAATTATTTATTCAATTCAAAATGGTCTATTGCTATATAATCCAATTAATCAAAAATAGCCTAATACCCATGTAGTTTCAACCATAAAAACCCTAGTTACAAAATGATTAGTCAGACATGGCTTTCTCAAAAGCCATAAACAAATCTCAAATAATCTCTAGCTAATTTAAACCAAGAAGGAAGAAAAACTTCAAACCCTAATATCTCTGTTCGGCTTGTAGCGACGGCTTCTTCTTGTTCTTCTCTTCTCTGCGGCTTTGTCGCTGACCTCCTCCAACCGGTCTCCCCAGCTTGAGTCTTTGTTGATGTCTAAATACTAGGTGTTGCTGCGAGTCCAATACGTAACCTAGCAATGTCCGCAAAGGCCCAGTCCAATTCACCGATACCCAACTCAAATCCGACCACAGCACCAACCTTTCTTTCTCGGACCATCTGAGCACCTACCTTCACCGACAGTCGTAACTCTAGCTAGTTAGCAAGTATCTCCGTCTCTACTCGATTAAACAGCACGGAATACAACCCATTTCGCCAATTTCTTCCTCAAAACTCTTGCCTTAGAAACCCGTCACTACTGCCTGCACTGGTTGGTACCCGTTACTCCCTGCAATAACTCTTCGCTGCTGCAATTTATCTCCGAGTAGCAACGACAGCCAGTAATGCTCTCAATACTGCCACCAGTTGCAATCATCTCATTTCTATACTTCCGCCACAACCAACTCAATTTCAATCTGTGTAGCAACTTCTTTCATTCGATCAATCAGCCATAGAAATCACCTCATAGACTCGAGTACACCATTGCCACTTCCAGATACTGTCTGTCCTCGAAACCCCATCGAACTCTAATTCCATCTGCTGTTTTTGCATAACCAAATCCCCAAACTCCGTTGTTGTTCTCAACGTTGCAACGGAGAACAATCTGGTTAACACCAACCTAGTTCTTTTACTTGAGCCAGAAACCTCTCCAGTCACAGCTCCTCCATTTATTTGCTCCATCGACTGCACATCACCATTTGTTGCACAAGCTCAACTTCAACCAACTCCTCATGCAATTTGTTTGCTGCCATCTTCCATTCACGGCTACATCTTTATATACACGACTGTCGATCCCACGGAAAACCATCACATTTTCTCACCAGCGAGACCACCTCGAGCTCATTAGTTCACCACCATCTTGTTTCAGAAAACCAGTCTTAGACCCCTCGTGTGCGAAGCAAATGCAGTCTTCAATCCCTACCATCGGTTTGGTTTACTAAGATAGTTCCCCAATATTCATACCACTTCGAATAACAACTCACCAGCATAGACATCAGCCAGCTGGATCCATTTCGATCAAGTTCAGCCTTCTCCATTCTGTTCGGCTAAGTCTCGGCCACAGCTCCTTCCTTTCGTCTACTCACTTGCGCCGATTGACTGAACAGAAAATGACTAATTGGAACTTCGGCACCAGTTACAAATACAGACTGTAGTAATCACCGTCTCCACCAGCACTTCAGTCATTAAGAACAATCGGAACCTTGAACCCATTGCTGTTGTTGAGGCAGCTTCTCGACTAGCCAACTACCACTTCCATCAGTTGCATCTCATGCAGATACTCTCTCCATCTCGATTTGACGGCAGCTAATCGGCACAAGGTTTGATTCCCACTGGAGATAACACTCAGAACCCTCTGTTTAAACGAGAATTCTTTTGCTTGATAAATAATGGTATCTTGCTTGGATGCTTACCACAAACAAAATGTAGTGGAGAAAGTGGCCACATCATTTGATCCCTTTGTTTCACAGTTTCTGACCAATGAACTGGCTTTGGTGGTTCCAGTACCATAAAAGAGGATGGCAGACCACATTTCAAACTCGGTCTCTTTGGTACAATGAGTTAATGTTTGTCGTCTTCGTGGCAAACATGGTTCTATTTAGCTATTTTCCGTCCCGTGATCGAATTCACTTGCACTTTCTACAAAAACACTAAAATAATGTTATTAGTCATAATATCGAGTCCTAGCTAATATAAATATGGGTATAAAATGTAGCACTTACGTGCTTATCAGGTACTTATAAGCTTCAGTATAGCAGATAGGTACTGTAATATCTTCACACACAAATTGAACTTCAGAATAAAAAATTCTAGGTTTTGGTTTTGAAATACCCATTTTACCTCTTGTATTCATAGGATGAGCATTAGTAACTGGTGATGATACAACATTAGTAGGTGCAGAAGAAATTGGTGGTGGAGTAAATAGAATTGAAGTACTTAAGGTGTAGAAGATGATACATCCACTTCTTTTGAAATACTTGTAGGTTTAGATGAAGAAGTACTTGCAAGTATTATGTGTGAGAGGCAATGTTGGTAAATTACTTGAAGAAGCAAACAATTTGGCATATAGAAAGGTACAATCATCAAGAAATGATAATTTTATTGATACTAGGATTGAAGCACCCGTATCGCTTGTGCATAAGACTGTAACCAAGAAAAATGCACTGAACAGATCATGGTTCTAATTTGTGATGATTAAAATTCCTCAAGCATGGATAGAAAGCACAAAAAAAATAAGTGTAAGAATATGTAATAAGGTTTATGATTAAACAAGCATTCCGAGGTGACAGTTGGTCTAGATTTGGTGTAGGTAATATGTTAATTAAAAAGTTTGCAGTTTCAAAAGTATAGGACAAAAAATATATCGGTAAAGAAGCATGATGTAACAGTGCTAGACCAGTTTCTACAATATGTTTGTGTTTCCTTTCAGCTATGCCATTTTGAGCATGAGAACGGGAAATTCTATGTCCTATTCCACAAGAATCAAGATAAGTAGAAACGTTTCTGTATTCACCTCCCAAATCAAATTGAATAAATTTGATCCTTTTATTAAGTTGATTCTCAACAAGATGTTTGAACTTAACAAATGTTTAAAGTACTTATAATTTATAAGCTAGAGGATACAACCATGTGAACCTATTAAAGGAATCAATGAAATACACATAATATTTGTAGCCATTAATTGAACACAATAGTAACCCCCATACATCTGAATAAACTAAATCTAAAAGACCATAAACATGATTATTGCTTGAACCAGTTGGGTAAGGAAGAGCATGACTTTTAGCTGACTGACATGAAGTGCAAATTGTAAAAGATACATGAGAATCACTAAAATCATCCACATAAGAGAGAATATGCTTGAGTATCTGATATGCTGGATGACCAACCTTATTGTGCCATTGTGCTGATGAAGAGACTACAAAGATAATGCTTGTTTTTGAAAAGGCGAGGGTAACCAAATATACCTCAAGCTAAAACTTTTCCTACCTATAAGTCCTTTCTCCGAAAGTGATTGTCTATGGACAGAGTCGAGACAATACAACTAATCGGTTCACACTTCGTGTGATTGTCTATGGATACGAGATCGAGACAATACCACAACAAAGTATGTTTACTTGATACAAAGGTTCAGACTCAACCAAACACAATAGGATTGCTTATCAAGTAAATATGAATTAACGTTTGTGTAATTTACTTTAATCATAATATAACAATTATAATGCGGAAAATAAAAGTAAATGACACAATAATATTTTGCTAACGAGGAAACCGCAAATGCAGAAAACCCCCGGGACCTTGTCCAGAATTGAATAATCTCAGGATTAAGACGCTACACAAAGTTACACCAACTTCGTATAGTTGAGACCAAGCAACTAAACCTATAGTTCACCTAGTTCTATCTGTATTCCCACGCCTCCAACTTATAAATAAGTCACGTACTTGGAACAATTCATTTGGTTCGTATTCCAAACAGTAAAGGAACAACAAATCTGTTTGGTATCAACTCTATTCAACCAAGTGATATGAGTCGGACAAAAGATCTTCCGTTTATCTTAACATAAACTCCTTCGTCAGGTCCTTAGATCTATCTTATGTTCAATTTCCGAAGTAATCGTTTAAGATTAAGCCAACAACACTCTTAATCCAAAGAATTGTGTTGATGGAAATCTACTAAATTAATCAATCCAATCCACCACAAGGATAAACCGATTATTAATTGGATCCTCTTTTACCAAATCAAGTATTGTGCACACCAAAGATTATAAAACCCAAGTCAGATCTTCAATATCTTCTTTGTCTTCAAACATTCTTAAATCTTCAATAAAAACCTGCACACAATCACTTGAATCTATTGTGATCAATCACGCACAGAACGGAGTCTGTTAACAATGGATTATCACATGATCGTCTTTAGAACTCACAACAATCTAAAGGTCCATGTCGAAACTCTGAACTAGTTTGAGTGAATCTTATATCAGAAGAGAAGATTCTCAACTAGGTGCAATCAGATTCAACCACCGTTAGTCAATCAAATCAATCAAAAACAAAAGATAAACCACAATTATCTAGTTTCCCACCAACGGTACACGCTAGAGCTTCTCAATCCCAAAGAAGACTTTAAACTGAGCGACCGTAAGAGATTTCGCTTAACTAGGTTACTCTCCTCTCCGAATAGGCGGCTACACCAGTAACAACAACAAAAAAGGAAGTCTGTTGTTACGAAAGATTAATTTGCTAGAAAGGCAAACTTCAAGTATTTATAGAAAAGGAAGTTTGGACAACAAGGAATTCCCAAAACCGAAAATATTCTCAAGATATTCATCAAAGCACAAAATTCGGTTTTCATAATTCCTGGAAATGCCCTGTCCAAAAATAATGATCGAAATCTCTCGGAAAATCTAATCAGTAAATGCACATTACTAATTCTGGAATTTCTCTACAAAATAAAATTAATAACTTTAATTAAAAGATTATTAACTTACTTATGTTTCGATCCTGGGATTCTCTTCCCTTAGCCGTTAAGAAAAATCTTTGAACAATTAAAGAAATAAACATTCATGGCACGTGTTCAAAGTATATCGACATCCTTACTTTGTAAGTTCTCTTTCACACTTACAACCTTGAAACCGGTTTGCCACACTTCCAAACAAGTTTAGAATTGGTTTATCTGACTTTCAAGAACTATGTGATTGATCAAAACAACATTCAATCACAATCATGGGTTTAACGGTTCTACCAAAACAAGTTTCGGTTCTACCTCCATGTGAGTACTGTGCATAATCACACTAGCTTTCCAAAATTCGGTTGACTAGGTACTAGGATCGGTTCCCCACATATATATGGTATCTAACTTATATGTGTTGCACATGTCCATAGGATCGGTTCCCCTTTGCCTAAAAACGTGTTGCACATGTCCATAGGTGGTAGGCATTTAAAGGAGTAAGAAAATAAGACAGAGGATAAGAAGGCCTACATGTTAAACTGCAAGTGCACAGTTGTCATTGTAGTGTGTATGTGCAAGAACAGGTCATCTCCACAGGGACTTGGGGTGTATAGTTGAAGTTTCACTATGCTGATAATTGATGCAAAACTAAATGCAAGGTCACAAGGATGCAGTGACAGTGAAACAGAGATGGTAAAACAACAAGGAACCAAGGCTATGAGCCAAGGGCAGGGAAGGCAGTGCACTGATTTCAGTGCACAACAAGATGTGAAGTGCAAAAACAGTGAAGGAAATAACTGATCAGGAAGCAATGTGAGAAGTTACTAAGGCAATTGAATCCACCCTTGTGACCTAGCCAAACAATGCAATTCTGGGTTGACATTAGGATCTTAAGTATACAAAAGGAATGGAAAGATAATTAGCTTGCTATGAGCACTAATTTCTCCCATTGCTCAATCAAAACAATGCATCCTAAGTATACAAATGGAATGGAAAGAGAATTAGCTTGCTATGAGCACTAATTTCTCCCATTGCTCAATCAAAACAATGCATCCTAAGGCTCTAACCTAGAATTCCACTACCTAACAGTGCACTAAAGCATCATCTGAGCCTCAGCAATGCAACTTAGCTCATGCTAATCTTGTAAACAATAATAAATATCATACAAGGCAATTCAAACAACACACATATGGTGAGCAAATACAAAAACATGATAAACATATGAACCAACAGTGTAAACATAAAACAAATGAGAAACTGGCTAGTCCAGTTCTCTACAAGAGTGAAGCTGGCTAACCCAGCATGGCTTTACAACAACACCCACAACCCATATTTATACCCAATTACACTTTAAAAGAAAAACCCCCAAAACAGTAAATTAGGGTTTTGAAAATCCTAAAATTACTCACCTAATCTTCAAATTGACGTCGACCCATCCTTCTTTGCCTTCTCTCAGTCCTTCTCCTGCTCCAATTCAGTCTTATAGCCTCACCTATTTTACTAATTTCCTACCTAGGGTTTCAAGGGAAAATTAGAGGGGAAATGGGTAAAATAGGTGGCTAGAGATGTATGTAGGGTATGGGGGGTGATGTGGGTAGATACGGTTTGGTGGAGAGAGTTGTTGGCGGCGTTTGGTGGAGATGACAGAGGAGAAGGTGGTGGTGATGGTGGTGCGGCAGGGTATGGTGGTTGCAGAGGGTGAGGGAGAAAGAGAAGATGTCGATGGAAGAAGGGGAAGGGGATGTTTGGTATGGGTATAGGTATCGGGTGCTCGGGTGTTGGGCGGTTGTAGCAAATTGGATGAACAGCGAGGATGAGCCGTGGGATGTGGAGATGATGGATCAATCTAACGGCTAAAAGTGAAGAGGCTGGCAGAGACCGTTGGATGCAGATATACAACGAAACTAACGGTGCCGGATGGAGTTAGGTGTTGTAGTGTTAAGCGGAAGTATCGAGGTTTGATGCACAGGCAAAGAAGCGACCGTAGGATCTAAATGTGATCTAATCTGAAGGCTTGGAATTTAGGCACTATGGTGTTTTTCAGGAGCTTCAGATTTTGATGCGCGATGAAGGAGCGACCATCAGATGATGAGATGGATCCAATCCGACGGCTGAAGATGGAGGCGGTTTTGGTTATAGAAAATGGGTTTGGGTAAGGGTTTAGGGCCTTGGGTATGCCAAGCCCATATCTTCTTTAAGAACAATTCTTCCTTCTTGAGCCCATTCCTAGCTTTTTGGACGTGCGCTCCATTCTTTGCGGCTTCCTTGCGTAATTCCTCCCGGCTTTTCACTACTCTTGAACTCTTTTCCGCTCCGCAAGTCATCCAGACTTTATTTATTACCTAAGAATGCAAAATTAAGTAAGAAAAATATTTATTCTTGAAAACAATGAAAATACAGAATATGGGATAAAATGTAGAATTACTGCACAAAAGATGAGTTAAATGCCAACAAAAAGGGATAAATATATACATTATTTGGCACTCATCAAATACCCCCAAACCTGAATTTTACTTGTCCTCAAGTAAAACAAAACTAAGGAAATCCTACCTATACCACTGTCGCTGGTCTCTCGAATGCATTTAGCGTATGCACTAAGCCTTTTAAACCACTAAGTGTCCCTAGTGGACGAGTGAAGTCTCGTGAAGGTTTGCTTAGAACGTACCTACAAAGTTCTAGGTCAAAGTATAAGCTCAGATTCCATCAAATGTGACATGTGCAAGTCAGTTTAAGCTCACAGCAAAATGGAGATGTCAATCTAGCTATCGAAGGCACAATCCTAGCACTGATAACAAAAAAAGACATGTGATAAGAGTGTAAAGTGTATCTACACATGTGTAAAGAAAGATCTGAAGTTATGACTACTAATCACCAAGAGATAGTTTCTCAGGCTAAGAACCAAGGTCGAAATCTAGCTAGCTGTCCGGACTTTACGAGAATTGTGAATGAGTTGGAGGTATTTCACAATTACTCGCGTTGTACATCAATGGCATACACCCTCCTTGCTTATTACAATGAAACAACAAAATGACTCTTTACATGACTCTTATTTACATTGACTATTCTCTTTTTATTTTTGGAACAAGAGATGATGGAATTGATAAATACTTGATTTTTTTGGAAACACTTTTGATACATGTACAAAAGGAAACAAAAGATTACATGACACTTTGCAAGAGGTAGCCCTTTTTGATGCACCCAGTTAAATTCGATGGTTGTCTTTCTTAATGTAACCTCCACCTTCTATCCCAACCAACCAAAGAACAAGCTAGTCAAGTTTCGTTCAGTATTCTAAAGTGATTGGCAATCGTAACTTCCTATCAAACACCTTGAAGATCGAGGCCATACATGTATTGGTAGATCGTGCGCGTGCAAATTTCTTATCACTATGTGAATTGTGCTAGAATCAGGGTGCCTAAATATCTAGACTAAGACTCCTAATAATTACATATTTGCACAAGAGTCAACATTTCAAGGTAAATGAGCTCCATTTTTTTTATGATTTTTCATTTTTTAATTTTTTTTTGGAATTTTTCAATTTTTTCAAAAGAAGGAGTTCGTTTTCAATTATAGCATATTATCGTGGTATCTACTCTATACCCCCAAACCTAAACTAAACATTGTCCTCAATGTTTCAAAATATGGAAAGAATTAAAATGCAACATATGGAAAGGGACATGCTGAGTAGAGTAAAAGGAGAGAGAATACCCGATTTCGGCGAAAGCAGAATTAAAACTCAGTTATTCAAGGCAAAAATCCAACATATTTCAGCCGAGATCATATTGGATTAGCAAAATATATACAAAAGGAACAAAAGGGTTTTTAAGAAATTTTATCTACTGGATTATATACAAAAAATTCACCATACACCAAAAGTCTAAAGAGTTGAGGATCAACCCAAAAGAAAAAGTGTAGAGACATAGAAAGTTTCAAAATACTAAAATTGGACTTAAATGGGAGTGAGAGTGAAAAACCGAATGAATCACCCCTAAACCAAAATTTTTCAACAGGTTCACTTTTAAGCACAAAATCTAACAATTTTAGGGGTGCAGGATTCACAAGGTCTAACTGAAAATGGACTTTGTTCGGGATGGGCAAAGAAATGCATTCCAATTGTGGCTCTTTAAAAGTGTTATATTTTGAAACAAAATAGTCCAAGAGGACTTGGGAGGCACACAGTTCCAATCCTAGATTAGGAATTTTCAGAAAAATCGGTTTGACAATATGGGTACAAACCAAATCTAGGTTGGGTGGAAGGCCATCAGATTGTGACTTAGGTAGAAGAATAGGCATATCATTATCAATCAAATCAAAATCTTCTAACTCATCTACACATGTCACATCATGCTCAAAATCATCAATCAAATTGGCAAGATCACAATCAGAATTATCAACATCATCAACAGATTTATTCTCGTGTATCGGCACATCAGGGGAAACATCACATGGAATACTAGAAGACATATCATGCATTAAGGTCGGGGCAGAGACGCCTAATGTATTTGAACCCAAAGGTTCCATAACCACGACTATCAGAGGCATAGCCAAGGAAGATACCTTTATCACTTTTAGTATCAAATTTCTGGTAGGCATTTAAAGGAGTAAGAAAATAAGACAAAGGATAAGAAGGCCTACATGTTAAACTGCAATTGCACAGTTGTCATTGTAGTGTGTATGTGCAAGAACAGGTCATCTCCACAGGGACTTGGGGTGTATAGTTGAAGTTTCACTATGCTGATAATTGATGCAAAACTAAATGCAAGGTCACAAGGTTGCAGTGACAGTGAAACAGAGATGGTAAAACAACAAGGAACCAAGGCTATGAGCCAAGGGCAGGGAAGGCAGTGCACTGATTTCAGTGCACAGCAAGCTTCAAAATACAAGAAATAAACAGCAAGATATGAAGTGCAAAAAACAGTGAAGGAAATAAACTGATCAGGAAGCAATGTGAGAAGTTACTAAGGCAATTGAATCCACCCTTGTGACCTATCCAAGCAATGCAATTCCAGGTTGAAATTAGGATCTTAAGCATACAAATGGAATGGAAAGAGAATTAGCTTGCTATGAGCACTAATTTCTCCCATTGCTCAATCAAAACAGTGCACTAAGCATACAAATGGAATGGAAAGAGAATTAGCTTGCTATGAGCACTAATTTCTCCCATTGCTCAATCAAAACAATGCATCCTAAGGCTCTAACCTAGCATTCCACTATCAGACAGTGCACTGAGGTTTCATCTAAACCTCAGCTGCAACAATTTAGCTCATGCTCAACATATAAACAACATTAACATTCATCATACAAGATAATTCAAACAACACACATATGGTGAGCAAATACAAAAACATGATAAACATATGAACCAACAGTGTAAACATGAAACAAATGAGAAACTGGCTAGTCCAGTTCTCTACAAGAGTGAAGCTGGCTAACCCAGCATGCTTTACAACAACACCCACAACCCATATTTATACCCAATTACACTTTAAAAGAAAAACCCCCAAAACAGTAAATTAGGGTTTTGAAAATCCTAAAATTACTCACCTAATCTTCAAATTGACGTCGACCCATCCTTCTTTGCCTTCTCTCAGTCCTTCTCCTGCTCCAATTCAGTCTTATAGCCTCACCTATTTTACTAATTTCCCACCTAGGGTTTCAAGGGAAAATTAGAGGGGAAATGGGTAAAATAGGTGGCTAGAGATGTATGTAGGGTATGGGGGGTGATGTGGGTAGATACGGTTTGGTGGAGAGAGTTGTTGGCGGCGTTTGGTGGAGATGACAGAGGAGAAGGTGGTGGTGATGGTGGTGCGGCAGGGTATGGTGGTTGCAGAGGGTGAGGGAGAAAGAGAAGATGTCGATGGAAGAAGGGGAAGGGGATGTTTGGTATGGGTATAGGTATCGGGTGCTCGGGTGTTGGGCGGTTGTAGCAAATTGGATGAACAGCGAGGATGAGCCGTGGGATGTGGAGATGATGGATCAATCTAACGGCTAAAAGTGAAGAGGCTGGCAGAGACCGTTGGATGCAGATATACAACGAAACTAACGGTGCCGGATGGAGTTAGGTGTTGTAGTGTTAAGCGGAAGTATCGAGGTTTGATGCGCAGGCAAAGAAGCGACCGTAGGATCTAAATGTGATCTAATCTGAAGGCTTGGAATTTAGGCACTATGGTGTTTTGTAGGAGCTTCAGATTTTGATGCGCGATGAAGGAGCGACCATCGGATGATGAGATGGATCCAATCCGACGGCTGAAGATGGAGGCGGTTTTGGTTATAGAAAATGGGTTTGGGTAAGGGTTTTGGGCCTTGGGTATGCCAAGCCCATATCTTCTTCAAGAACAATTCTTCCTTCTTGAGCCCATTCCTAGCTTTTTGGACGTGCGCTCCATTCTTTGCGGCTTCCTTGCGTAATTTCTTCCGGCTTTTCACCACTCTTCAGCTCTTTTCCGCTCCGCAAGTCATCCAGACTTTATTTATTACCTAAAAATGCAAAATTAAGTAAGAAAAATATTTATTCTTGAAAACAATGAAAATACAGAATATGGGATAAAATGTAGAATTACTGCACAAAAGATGAGTTAAATGCCAACAAAAAGGGATAAATATATACATTATTTGGCACTCATCAAATACCCCCAAACCTGAATTTTACTTGTCCTCAAGTAAAACAAAACTAAGGAAATCCTACCTATACCACTGTCGCTGGTCTCTCGAATGCATTTAGAGTATGCACTAAGCCTTTTAAACCACTAAGTGTCCCTAGTGGACGAGTTAAGTCTCGTGAAGGTTTGTTTAGAACGTACCTACAAAGTTCTAGGTCAAAATATAAGCTCAGATTCCATCAAATGTGACATGTGCAAGTCAGTTTAAGCTCACAGCAAAATGGAGATGTCAATCTAGCTATCAAAGGCACAATCCTAGCACTGATAACAAAAAAAGACATGTGATAAGAGTGTAAAGTGTATCTACACATGTGTAAAGAAAGATCTGAAGTTATGACTACTAATCACCAAGAGATAGTTTCTCAGGCTAAGAACCAAGGTCGAAATCTAGCTAGCTGTCCGGACTTTACGAGAATTGTGAATGAGTTGGAGGTATTTCACAATTACTCGCGTTGTACATCAATGGCATACACCCTCCTTGCTTATTACAATGAAACAACAAAATGACTCTTTACATGACTCTTATTTACATTGACTATTCTCTTTTTATTTTTGGAACAAGAGATGATGGAATTGATAAATACTTGATTTTTTTTTTTTGTATTTTTCTGATATTTTTTTTTTTTGTTTTTTTTTTTTTGCATAAGGAAACACTTTTGATACATATACAAAAGGAAACAAAAGATTACATGACACTTTGCAAGAGGTAGCCCTTTTTGATGCACCCAGTTAAATTCGATGGTTGTTTTTCTTAATGTAACCTCCACCTTCTATCCCAACCAACCAAAGAACAAGCTAGTCAAGTTTCGTTCAGTATTCTAAAGTGATTGGCAATCGTAACTTCCTATCAAACACCTTGAAGATCGAGGCCATACATGTATTGGTAGATCGTGCGCGTGCAAATTTCTTATCACTATGTGAATTGTGCTAGAATCAGGGTGCCTAAATATCTAGACTAAGACTCCTAATAAAAATACATATTTGCACAAGAGTCAACATTTCAAGGTAAATGAGCTCCATTTTTTATGATTTTTCATTTTTTAATTTTTTTGGAATTTTTCAATTTTTTCAAAAAGAAGAAGGAGTTCGATTTCAATTATAGCATATTATCGTGGTATCTACTCTATACCCCCAAACCTAAACTAAACATTGTCCTCAATGTTTCAAAATATGGAAAGAATTAAAATGCAACATATGGAAAGGGACATGCTGAGTAGAGTAAAAGGAGAGAGAATACCCGATTTCGGCGAAAGCAGAATTAAAACTCCGTTATTCAAGAAAAAAAATCCAACATATTTCAGCCGAGATCATATTGGATTAGCAAAATATATACAAAAGGAACAAAAGGGTTTTAAGAAATTGTATCTAATGGATTATATACAAAAAATTCACCATACACTAACAATCTAAAGAGTTGAGGATCAACCCAAAAGAAAAAGTGTAGAGACATAGAAAGTTTCAAAACACTAAAATTGGACTTAAATGGGAGTGAGAGTGAAAAACCGAATGAATCACCCCTAAACCAAAATTTTTCAACAGGTTCACTTTTAAGCACAAAATCTAACAATTTTAGGGGTGCATGATTCACAAGGTCTAACTGAAAATGGACTTTGTTCGGGATGGGCAAAGAAATGCATTCCAATTGTGGCTCTTTAAAAGTATTATACTTAGAAGCGAAATAGTCCAAAAGGATTAGGAATTTTCAGAAAAATCGGTTTGACAATATGGGTACAAACCAAATCTAGGTTGGGTGGAAGGCCATCAGATTGTGACTTAGGTAGAAGAATAGGCATATCATTATCAATCAAATCAAAATCTCCTAACTCATCTACACATGTCACATCATGCTCACAATCATCAATCAAATTGTCAAGATCACAATCAGAATCCTCAACATCATTAACAGATTGATTCTCGTGTATCGGCACATCAGGGGAAACATCACATGGAATACTAGAAGAAATATCATGCATTAAGGTCGCGGCAGAGAAGCCTAATGTATTTGAACCCAAAGGTTCCATAACATTTTCAGTATAGACATGTTCTTCTAACATAACATCATAATCATCATCATCATCATGATAGGGATTTTGCAATCTAGGATAATTTTCAATCCTAAGGTCGGAGCTATTACAAGAATAAAACTCTAATTCATGGGGGTGACTCATATCATGTGGTGTTGTTCCTGTTTCCCTAACGGATTCCCATTGATGGGTTTTCTCTGCAATCTCGGCTAAAAAATTCCATGCATCATCCACAGATTTATCAATAAACTCACCATTACACATAGACTCAACCATGGTTCGAGATTTAAAGTCTAGTCCCTCATAGAGGATGACGACAAGTCTCCACTTCTCAAATCCATGGTGCGGACATTCGCTCAACAAATCATTAAAACGTTCAAAATAGTGAAAAACAGTTTCCTCATCCAATTGGACAAAACAATTGATACTTTGACGAATAGCGATGGTCCTATGATGTGGAAAGAATTTTTTGAAAAATAGATCTGTGAGTTGGTCCCAAGTGTTGATTGATTGTGGTCTCAAACCGTAAAACCATGTTTTGGCCCTTTCCTTTAAAGAAAATGTAAACAAACGCAATTTCAGAGAGTCTTCGGACATATGATCAGGTTGCATAGTCCGACAAATTTGTTCAAACTCTCTTACATGAGTATAGGGGTTCTCAGAATCGAACTCTCGAAATATAGGAAGTATTTGTATCATGCTTGCATTTATTTTAAAAGGGTTATTGGTTTGAGGTAATAAAATACATGATAATGGAATTTTTATTGTCGGATACATGTATTCATGGAGAGAACGAGGTTGGCCCATTTTGAAATGACACAAAGCCCACTATTTGGTTTTAATGGGTTTTCAAAAATTTGGTTTTTAATGGGTTTGGATTTTTGGGAAAATTTTGGTTTTGATGGGATATATTTGAAAAAGAAAATTTGGTTTAAAAATGGGAGCAAAGTAGAAATTTGGTTTTAAAATTGGGAGCAAAAGAAAATTTTGTTTTTTTTT
>NC_039364.1:236020425-236039629 GCF_003573695.1 Papaver somniferum | reverse complement strand
CTTAGCCTAGCATAAATTATCACACCCCACAAAAGAAAATAAAAACAACAATAAATAATTACAAGCCCATAAAAGAAAGAAAAAGAAGAAAAAGAAAAATTATTACAAGCCCAAATAAAAATAAAGAAAAACAAAAATTATTACAAGCCCACAAATTAAAAATGGAAGCCCACAGGTTGGGTTCTCTTAATGGGTTTAGGCTTACCTTTGAAGCACAGCCCAGCTGCTCAGTTTGGTTGCAAAAGCCCAGTTGGGCTTTGGATCATCCTAAGCTTTTGTCTTTGTTCAGGCCCAGTTGGGCTTGGCTCAACTTGTTAAGCTTGGCAGCAACTTCAGCAGGCCCAGTTGGGCTTGATGGCTCAATTTAGCACCAGGCAGCAGGGGTTGCAGTAGATTTGGCCTGGCACCAGCAGGAGAAGCAGCTCAGCAGCAACAGCAGCACCACAAGTTCAGCAGCACCACAAGCAGTAGCTGAACAGGGGCAATGTTGCAGGCTTGGCAGCAACAGCTCTATTTGGGCTTCACAGCAGCACAACAGCACCAGAGGTTTGTTCTCAGCCTCACAGTAAGGTCACAGTACCTGGTCACTCAACAAAAATGTCAAGGACAGCAAAGAAAGGCAGTGAACAAGAACTGTAATGCAAGATTGACTGCAAGAATGTAAAGATGACTAATATGCAAATATGATATGCAATCAGGACAGCAAGATGCAATGAGTATGCAATGCAAAGATGAATATGCAGTAATGAATGCAAGTTATGATGAGATAAATGCTTACACTAAATGATTATACTAAATGCAAGATATGCAAGTGAATAGCAGCAAAAGAAAGCAAGGAAAAACAGCAACCACACAATGCCAAGTCCCCGGCAGCGGCGCCAAAAACTTGGTAGGCATTTAAAGGAGTAAGAAAATAAGACAGAGGATAAGAAGGCCTACATGTTAAACTGCAAGTGCACAGTTGTCATTGTAGTGTGTATGTGCAAGAACAGGTCATCTCCACAGGGACTTGGGGTGTATAGTTGAAGTTTCACTATGCTGATAATTGATGCAAAACTAAATGCAAGGTCACAAGGTTGCAGTGACAGTGAAACAGAGATGATAAAACAACAAGGAACCAAGGCTATGAGCCAAGGGCAGGGAAGGCAGTGCACTGATTTCAGTGCACAGCAAGATGTGAAGTGCAAAAACAGTGAATGAAATAACTGATCAGGAAGCAATGTGAGAAGTTACTAAGGCAATTGAATCCACCCTTGTGACCTAGCCAAACAATGCAATTCTAGGTTGACATTAGGATCTTAAGCATACAAAAGGAATGGAAAGAGAATTAGCTTGCTATGAGCACTAATTTCTCCCATTGCTCAATCAAAACAATGTATCCTAAGCATACAAATGGAATGGAAAGAGAATTAGCTTGCTATGAGCACTAATTTCTCCCATTGCTCAATCAAAAAAATGCATCCTAAGGCTCTAACCTAGCATTCCACTTCCTAACAGTGCACTAAAGCATCATCTGAGCCTCAGCAATGCAACTTAGCTCATGCTAATCTTGTAAACAATAATAAATATCATACAAGGCAATTCAAACAACACACATATGGTGAGCAAATACAAAAACATGATAAACATATGAACCAACAGTGTAAACATAAAACAAATGAGAAACTGGCTAGTCCAGTTCTCTACAAGAGTGAAGCTGGCTAACCCAGCATGGCTTTACAACAACACCCACAACCCATATTTATACCCAATTACACTTTAAAAGAAAAACCCCCAAAACAGTAAATTAGGGTTTTGAAAATCCTAAAATTACTCACCTAATCTTCAAATTGACGTCGACCCATCCTTCTTTGCCTTCTCTCAGTCCTTCTCCTGCTCCAATTCAGTCTTATAGCCTCACCTATTTTACTAATTTCCCACCTAGGGTTTCAAGGGAAAATTAGAGGGGAAATGGGTAAAATAGGTGGCTAGAGATGTATGTAGGGTATGGGGGGTGATGTGGGTAGATACGGTTTTGTGGAGAGAGTTGTTGGCGGCGTTTGGTGGAGATGACAGAGGAGAAGGTGGTGGTGATGGTGGTGCGGCAGGGTATGGTGGTTGCAGAGGGTGAGGGAGAAAGAGAAGATGTCGATGGAAGAAGGGGAAGGGGATGTTTGGTATGGGTATAGGTATCGGGTGCTCGGGTGTTGGGCGGTTGTATCAAATTGGATGAACAGCGAGGATGAGCCGTGGGATGTGGAGATGATGGATCAATCTAACGGCTAAAAGTGAAGAGGCTGGCAGAGACCGTTGGATGCAGATATACAACGAAACTAACGGTGCCGGATGGAGTTAGGTGTTGTAGTGTTAAGCGGAAGTATCGAGGTTTGATGCGCAGGCAAAGAAGCGACCGTAGGATCTAAATGTGATCTAATCTGAAGGCTTGGAATTTAGGCACTATGGTGTTTTTCAGGAGCTTCAGATTTTGATGCGCGATGAAGGAGCGACCATCGGATGATGAGATGGATCCAATCCGACGGCTGAAGATGGAGGCGGTTTTGGTTATAGAAAATGGGTTTGGGTAAGGGTTTAGGGCCTTGGGTATGCCAAGACCATATCTTCTTTAAGAACAATTCTTCCTTCTTGAGCCCATTCCTAACTTTTTGGACGTGCGCTCTATTCTTTGCGGCTTCCTTGCGTAATTCCTCCCGGCTTTTCACTACTCTTCAACTCTTTTCCGCTTCGCAAGTCATCCAGACTTTATTTATTACCTAAGAATGCAAAATTAAGTAAGAAAAATATTTATTCTTGAAAACAATGAAAATACAGAATATGGGATAAAATGTAAAATTACTGCACAAAAGATGAGTTAAATGCCAACAAAAAGGGATAAATATATACATTATTTGGCACTCATCAATAGGATCGGTTCCCCTTTCTGCTATAAACCTTGCTGCACCCCATACAAGGATCGGTTCCCCTTTGATGTATTGCACCTCTTACTAGGATCGGTTCCCCTTTCCCATATTTGGTCAGACAAAACACAAACCCGATCATACCATCTCAGGTGATTACTTAAGATCGGTTTCACTAATAAAAGTCATACCAATACATAAGTCAGGACTTTGTGAATAGTTCTACCAAGAACACAAACAAGTTGTGAGCGGTTATACTCAATCACACATATTGGTTGTTCATAAGATATGCAATGAATAACAAAACCAATAACACCTGGCAATTTCTTTTTGGTTCACAAACAAGTTTATCAACTTACTTCCTTAGAACACATGTAAACATTGTTCCCTAGGATGAAATCCTCACCTCATACCCATACATAATCACAATAACATTCAAATGATTATGGCTATGTCTTATCTACAAAGTTTAATGGTTAAGCAATAAACCTCGTATTGTATTCCTTAATAATATGTCTGTCTAGAGTCCAAATATGCTTCGCAGTTATGTTTTCAATATGCACGACTTGAAAGATACGTTAGGGAATGAAACAGTTCAAGTCAAATATCACTAACCTCAAGTGGAAGGATGATTGTTGTCGTTGTAGCTCCTTGCTTCTTCACATCTTCAAGACTTCGCAATACTTGTAATGTCTCATATTCTAATACTTTCAAGCTAACCTATATGAAGTTGACTCTAGTACATAATCAAGCGACTCTTAACATGAGTTTTGATTCACTAAAATATGACAACCAAACTTGACATACCAACGCTTGGTGGGTTCAACCGAGCCACGCTCTAACAGTTTTAGTTGAGTGGTGGTGAACTCCATGTGGTACAAACCATCTCTAACAATACCATGAAGTAGACCTTTGTAGACAACCATATCATTTATATGAAATTTATCAGAATGAAATTCAAAATAGTAGTTATTCTCCTTAGTAAATAGAAGTACTGGGATAAAATTCTTGGTAATAGATGGCACATGAAGGACATTGGAAACAGTAAACTTAACAGAATTATGTAATGTAAAAAGGCCAGTATGAGTAATGTTCAAATATGATCCATTGCCAACTCTCACTTGATCAGTTTCTTGGTATTCAGAGTACAAATTGAAATTGGATAAGCTTGAAGTGATGTGATGTGTAACTCTTGAGTCAGGTATCCATCCTTAGGAAGAAGCTGCAGAATCCTCATTATAAACAACAAATGCTTCAGGTTCAGGGCACTAGTAATCTTCAAAATAATCACCATATGAATCATAAGAAGTATGATAGGCTTGCATCATTGAGTGATCACTAGGTACATATTTGTATCTGCATTCTGGAGCTACGTGACCAGGCTTCTTAAAAAGATGACATTCAACATAGTAATTGTATCTTGAAGAGGGGTGAAAGTTGTTTGAACCACCATGACGACCAAATCTAGCACAATTTCTACCACCTTTAAGACCTCCTCTGAGTCTACAACCATTTCTATTTCCTCTAAAACCAGAATTACCAGATCTTCTAAAATTACCACGATTAGGAGAACTATACCAGGATCAGTGTACCCTAATAGTGTGGATAAACATTGTGTGGATAAGCAGTCGAACCAGCTTACTGTTGATCAAACTGATGTGAACTTGAATATGAATTGTGTTGTTGAGTCACATTAACATAAGCATCATTAAGAGCAAGTTTGGATTTACCATTAACTCTAGCTTCTTCAGATAATAATAATCCTAAAAGTTCTGATAAAGTAATGAGATTCCCATTCATTATTTGTTGAGTGTAAATCGAAGTTTTGAAGGCATTGTACTCAGAAGGATATGAATTACCAAATATCATCAAACATTGCTCTATTAATTTGAGCTAATTGACGTGAAATAAAACGCGCCGAATTGAAATACACTAACACGGAGTTTGAACTATTTTTCATGCCAATAAGGTCAGATTTAAGTTGCATAAGACGAGATTTGGTAGTGGAATTATAATTGTTTCCTAAACGATTCCTGATCTCATGAGAAAAAGTTCAATCTATAACTTGGGATGAGTTTCTTCAGTACAAGAAGAAAATAACCAAGATAGAAAAGCAGAGTCTTGATTTACCAATAAGTGTGAATCGGATTGCGAGCAAATTCATTTTCAGGATCTAAATCAACGAATGAAGGATCTTCTACAATTTATTTAAGGTTTTGAAAAGGTATTTGATACCATGTTAAGAAGATTAGAATTCGTTAGACAATTTTCTTTCGGTTTTATTTCATTTCAAACTATGTTTTCTTGTTACAGACACATGAAAGCTTTTACAGACTATTTAAACAAGATAAAGCTATGACTCACACAGCCGGTGACTAAGTATACTTTAACCATCAGGTGGTAGTTATCACACACACTCACACAATCATTTCACACGTTTACATCTCAGTTTCTGCATAAGGACAAGTTCAGCACCGGACTATTGTATTGTTCACCGCTCAAAATATCTAGTTACATCCTTATAAAATCTGATCGTAAGTATAAAATGTAGCTCCATGGAACTTATGCGTTGGATTAGTATATGCTAAGAATTTACTTAGTTGAAATTCGTGTGACAAATTTTATGCTAAGTAAAATTCTTAGCATTTCCGGTTGACGAAGATTTACTGCAAATGAAAAGTAAATATTTATTTGTAAATAATATGATTAACCCATAGTAGGAGATTGATATCACATAGGTAGACCGTAGAACTCAAAACAATCTCTGTAGAACTCACAACATTCTCTTGGACATAGACAAAAGAACATCCTTTCAAGATAACAACAAGCAACATTCATAATTTTACTCCAACCTAGTAGATTTAGAAATGAAGAACTTTCATTAATTCAAGAAATGAATTACAGGTGAAGATAATTTTCTACAGATTTTCATTACACATTAGGTAATAAAGAAAGTGATATTTATTACAGAAAGATCAGTGGTTGGTGGGATGACAGCTAGTCTTCAACCAATGTTAACTTGGCACGTGTATTAAATTCTGATTGTGATTGCCAGCCTTTATTTGATGCTGATGGATAATGCCATCCTAGATCAGTCCTTCCACTGTTATTAGCCCCCATCAAATTGAGTAGGGCAGACTTTGGAAGCACACGCAGTTTTCCACGCAACAGTGCAAACCTGGGACCAGCAAAGCCTTTAGTGAAAATATCAGCAGCTTTATCAATAGTAGAGACATAAGAAATCTGTAACTCCTTAGCCTGAATATGCTGTCTGACAAAATTGTAATCAATAGCAAGATGCTTCATGCGAGAGTTAAATACAGGGTTAGAAGAGTAAGAAATAGCACTAATATTGTTACAAATGAGAGATGGTGCAGTGGGAAGAAAAATGTGAAGATCCTTCAGAAGCTTGCAAATCCAGATAACTTCAGCTGTAGAATTGGCAATGCTGCGAAATTCAGCTTCAGTAGATCTGGCAACTGTGGATTGTCTCTTACTAGACCAGGAAGTGGGATTTGAGCCAAAAAAGATACAATAACCACCAGTACCTTTACCATTGTCTGGTTCACCAGCCCAATCAGCATCACTAAAGCCATGCACAACAGTGAGGCCTTTACTGAACAATGTCCCATAGTCAATAGTATCTTTGATATACCTCAAAATTCTCTTAGCAGCAATAAGATGATCATAGGTTGGAGAATGCATGTATTGACAAACTTAATTGACAGCATAGCTGATTTCTGGTCTTGTCCAAGTTAAATATTTTAAGGCACCAACAAGAGATCTGTAAGAAGTAGGTTCTGACAAAGGAGTACCTGATTGAGCAACAAGTTTGCAATGTGCAGAAACTGGAGAAGTACAAGGTTTGGCTCCTCCCATATCAAATTTATCTAGAATATCAAGAGCATATTTAGTTTGATATAAGAATAAGCCATTGGAATTTATCTTTGCTTCTAAACCAAGAAAATAATGCAACTCTCCCAAGTCTTTAAGTGGAAAATGTTGTTGAAGTTGAGAAATAAGATCCTTGCAATAAGCTTGAGAGTTCCTAGTGAGAAGGATGTCATCTACATATATGAGAACAATGATAATCTTGGAACCAGTCTTTTGCATAAATAAAGATGAGTCTGCTGAAGATAACTTGAAGCCAAGAGATAACAATATATTCATCAACTTTTCATACCAAGCCCTTGGGGCTTGCTTAAGGCCATATATTGATTTGTGAAGATTGGAGACATAGGTTAGATGACCAGCATCAATGAATCCAGGTGGTTGTTGCATGTAGACTTCCTCAGCTAAATCACCATGAAGGAATGCATTACTTACATCAAGTTGAGTAATGGACCAGTTAAAATTGACTGCAATGAAGAGAATGATCCTAACAGTGGTTGGTTTAGCAACTGGACTAAAGGTTTCTGTATAGTCAATACCCTCTTGCTGATGAAAACCTTTTTCTACCAATCTGGATTTATGTTTAGAAATGGTTCCATCTGGGTTTTGTTATAATCTAAAAACCCATTTACAGCCAACCACATTTTGAGAAGGATGTGGTGGCACCTTATTCCATGTTCCAGCAGTCTGTAGAGGATTGTATTCTTCTACAAGAGAGTGTCTCCAAGGAGGAGATTTTTGAGCTTGACTGACACATGTAGGAACTTGTAGTTTCTTTTCATGAATAGCAGTAGATAAAGAATGAATAGTTGAATAAACTTTGGGCTTAAAAATACCTGCTTTGGCTCTAGTAGTCATATATTTAGATCAAAATGAGATGAAACTGAGAATTATCTGATGATGGATCTGATGGTACAAAAGTAACTTCAGAAGTTTCCAAAGAAGAATGGACTGCAGATGTTGGCTCCACAGTGCTGTTACCAGAAACTTGCTCTGCAGAAGATGGGGTTGCAGTTGAAGTAACAGGAAAAATAGTACGCTGAATAGAAGTAGACAGCTGAGGTGATCTCAATGGAAAATTAGTTTCTTGAAAAGTGACATGTCTGGAAACATATACTCTGCCAGTAGCTACATCAAGACACCTATAACCTTTTTGAGCATGACCATAACCAATAAAAATACAAGGAATGCTTCTAGGTTGAAGTGTGTGAGATGTGTAAGGTCTTACCAAGGGAAGCATAAGCAGCCAAAAGCTCTCAAGAAAGAGTAATATGGACATATTTTGAACAATACCTCGTATGGGGACTTGAAGCCAATTGATTTAGTAGGAAGCCTGTTGATAGTGTAGTTGTGTTGATGGTGGATTTTAGTTCAGGGCTAAAATTGTAAAACCAGTATTTAATGTGCTGACATCCTGCAAAGGGTAAAGCCGTTTGATAAGTGATGAGTACCTCTTCACTTTATTTATTCGAAGCAATTCAATAAATATACAAAATTCACCAAGAATGGTGCATGTAGCAATAATCCCAAATATTCAATGAATTTTAGCATTATTAATTAATGAATGATTTGCCTAATATTTCCTGTGCTGTTCCTCGCCGAACTCTCATTGTTAGCATGACATGACGACTGAGTGTTCACTCTCAGCGGAGTAACATGAATCTCCAAGTGCCAATTTTGAGACATATACGAAATACCCGTACAAGCTACATCACTCTCTGACAAAAAAAACAATTTCGAATCGATGCGCTCTCAGCTCGATCGAACGTATTTAATTTCCTTAAGGAAAATCTGGATTGTCCATATCAGTATCAGAAACGATCGCAGCCACACAAGTTGGCCGCGCAATTTAACAAGCCTATCCAAAATTTGGCAAGAATGGGCGATTGACGTGATGACCACCGGTGGGACCACTTGTGCCCTAGCCGGTCGAACATCACACGAACACCTCTCATCAACGTCAAACACCAACCCTAAATAGGGTGACTGTGCTGCTTTGTAGAGGTTCGGTCGAACGTAGACTGTACAGGGCAGTTTAAAACCATGAATGATCAGAGAAGCCTCAACGCACACGTTGGCGGGCCCACTCCTCACCAACCCGATCGGTTTTCTCACGACAAAGCCATGGAGCAATGAACGTTTGCTCGAAGTATGGCTGGCGTGATGCTTTGAAAGGTCGCGGAAATTCCACTAGTGTCTTAAAAAGATCACAACCATCCAACTTAGCCAGCTTATTTGGATGGCTTAGATCGTACCTAGGACCATCAAGAAGGTGCACATATGTTAACTGTCAGCCCAAAGTGGGCCCCACACGGTCGGTCCTCCCAAAGAATAAACGTGGTTTTCCAAACCGTTTGGCCAAAGTCACGCGTGCGGGACCGTTTAAAAACCCTAATTAGGATTTGCGACGATGCGTATCTGTCATAGTTCGATCGCGTCCATTCATCTTCGCCAGCCTAAACGGAGGGTATAGATATAGACTCAAGAGGTCCCAAGGATGTCGACGTGATCACCGTGGGCCCTTCTGTGCGTGTGATCGACCGGCCTAGACGAACCATGGCCGAGCGTCTCGAAACGCACGCCTGAATGTGGCATGTGACGCGGCTTCCAAATCCTTTGCGGCAACGGATTTCTGTCGCAAATCGATCACGACCACTCATCTTTTCCACTCATCAAGCCTTCGTGGGACTGAGAGGTATATACGTGAACAACAACGGACCGCCTCCATGCGTGATCGATCGGTCCCACCAAAAGTAATGCCCATGCTTGAATTCGATCAAGCCAAAGAGGATGCTTGCGCGCCTCTTAAAAACCCTAAAATTCCATCAACGGTTGTAGACATATGTCGGAAACCATCTCGTCCGTCCAACTTATCCATCTTGGACGGACAACCTAGGTTAAAATCTAGACGACCAATGAAGCACCCCGGTGATCAACGTCCACCACTCTTCCACAGGGAGTGATCGACCATGGGATGGCCCTCCCGTTTGGCCTCCAAACGATCACTTGAAGATGATCGGACGTGATGCTATTTTAAGACGCTTAATCCGAGACTTATTCGGTTAAGCATTAAAACAGCGATGCTTCATACATATTGATTGTTTTTGATGTATTACATGCATCGAGCATACATAATATTTCACGAATACCAACTCAATAAATAACTTAGCACCGTATTATGTTTCTTGCGTGGGTCCCACGATCCACTCATTCGAGACATCAAGCATGTCACAAACTGGGGGATACTTACTGGGGTATTGATCTGGCAGTTTATAGCGTGCAGCGTGCAACGCGCCATTACAAGAACGTTTCAGGAAAAGGTGGACGGTTAACAGTGATGAGGTGTGATCGTGTGACAATCACCACTTCTACACGACCCAACTACTGCATCACTTTACCTCTTCCACTTCCTACGAGATGAGGGTTACACTCAATGACTTGTATAAATAGGTCCTTCACCTATTTCCAACACAGACGGAGAGAAACCAAGTGTTGTCATAGTATTCAGAAAACACCTAGAACTGATAGCTTTCATTGTGCAACCCAGTTCATCATTCTGATACAAGTCATAAACAACCAACACCTTCACAATCTCAACACTTTATTCTCTTCCCTCCCTAAGATCAACCCCATCTCCTTCACTTTGTGACCAAAGCAAGTCTGGAACGACCATTTCTTGGTTTAGGCCAGAATTCTATAGATTGATATCTCGAATCAAAAGCACTCCCGTGCAGTGCATCTGTTTAGTGTTTAGATTCGTTTCTCATCAACACACTCAAATTTACCAAAACCAGTAGAAACGGTTTTCACCCATAAACAATTGGCGACCACAGTGTGAGATTAATCTCTCGGTTGTGAATTCAATTTCTTCATTACCCAGTTCAATTTTACTGATTTCAAAATGATGGATCTTAGGTCTAGATAAGCAACCAATCCCGACGGAACTACCGCTGACAACACTCTCGGCGTTGATATCCCGGTCAGTGGCGTTACCGTACAACCCGTCAATACGATCAATGCATCTCGTGGAATTACGTCCTCTACCACCAACACCAGCGAAGCAGGAGATATTTCATTAGGCATGACACCTCCTATCACCAGAGCCAGAGCATCTGCAAACCCCGACATTTCTTCAAGTGTAACGCCTCCAGTCGTCACCAGACCAACTACCACTCCTCCGTCAGGACGAGGAGCTGGGGGAGACAGAGGAGGTTAAACCTCTATTACAATGATGGATTTGATGGAAAGACAAGAAGTTATTGCTAAAGCCCAAATGGACATGGATACGACTCAGAAAGAGGTACTCACTTTTCTCAAGACATTAACCGAGCGACTGCCATGAGAGTAACGAAAACCCATGGAGCCAACAAGGAGTGCAGTCAATACACCCGGAGCAGGAATTTCAACGGCACGGGCCTACATGGAGGAAGAAGCTCGTGCTGCTTCTGAACGTCCAAAGGAAAGGGACCAACCATCCGAATTCATTACGCGTGAGGACCTGGAGAGACTCCTCCAAAACTGGGGCAAAGGAAATCCAATGGACATGCACGAGCATCAACCTCCATACCCTCAGGATGTACAACGATTTCCTCTTCCAAGAGGATACACCTCTCCTCAGTTCTCCTTTTATGATGGTATTGGTAACGCTCGTGAACACATCTCTCGGTTTTTGGAATCTTTAGGGGAACACGAATATAATCATGTTCTTCTCCTGAAAGAGTTCTCAAAGTCACTTACTGGAAGAGTGTACACCTGGAACAACAACATCGCACCTAACAACATACCCAATTGGAGTGCGATGGTAAGTTCTTTCTACAGGAAGTATTTCTCCGTGTCTGAGCAGATCACCTTTTCAGACTTAGGGAGAATATTTCAACGAAACAAAGAGCATCAACACGACTTCGTTAAGAGATTCAGGATTCAAGCGTTGGATTGTCATGATCCGAATGTCACCGAACGCCAGTTGGTGGAGTTATGCATTAACGGAATGGTGATCATATACCGTGCTTCGTTAGAAAATCTGGGCTTTCAAACATTTTTTTGAGCTCCATGAAGCCGCTAAGCGCTCAACCACAACGGCCCTGACATTGTTGGAAAGAACCAGAATTGTTCGAAACGAAGATGCACGTGAGATTCGAGGAAGCAGGCGTCTCATCAACAAGCAATATAACACTGGTCCTTCTGTGAGCGTGGTAGGCGAAGGAGAAAAAAGGAAAGCTTCAGCAACGGAACAACAACCAAAGCGTGCATGTCCAGCGCATAAAAATTCATCTTGAAAGGGAGCGGGCAAGACTCCTGTACAAGAAGCTGAAGATGCGGTTCCAGACTTCCCATTTCCCATGAATGAAGTCATAGAACTCTTGGAGGCGTGGATTCAAGATAACGCGATCAAACTCCCCCTTCTCAGACGTCCGCCGACCGAGGAAGAGATGGCAAATCCCAAATATTGTCGTTACCATAGGTTCGTCCATCACCGACCAAGGATTGCAACAAATTGAATCAAATTTTCAGAGAAAAGATATAGGCAGGAGAGCTTCAGTTAGGAAACAAAGGTGTTCATAGAGATCCTCTTCCTATCAGGAGCTGCATGATTTCTGGGGATTCTGTTCGCAAGACTGTACAGTCTACGATGGAGCATTTATGTGAAATCTTGTATTTCTCCAAGGCACAGCGTCAAGATATAGTTGCAGCCCTCAACCGTATTGTGTCAGGCAGGCGTTTGTGTTCAGAAGAGGAAGCAATTTCGAAACCTCAGTCTTTCACTACACCAAATTCTGGATTTAGGAACCCAGATTAGCAACAGAGCTAAAGCTGTTGCTAATTAGCAACTAAAAAAAGATGTTTCTAAGATTTAGCAACAACTATTTTCTGTCGCGAAATTTGCGACTGCTAACCTTCAGTTGCTATTAGCAACTGCAGAAAGATCACGGATGCCACTCGTCTGCGTGCCAAGTAACACTCATTATTATTTGTCTGCCCAAGTCAACTCAACCCATTTTGAATCAGATAGATGAATCCACCCCGACTCCCATATTTCTCTAACCCTAGACTTCAGAAATCTTATCCACTCCCTTCTCAACCCTTCTCTTTATCCAGCCGCAAAAAAGAAGAAGAAAAATAAGAAGAAGAAGAAGAATAAGAAGAAGAAGAGATAGGAGCCGCAAGATGGTGGTGAAGAAAAATATACTGGTGCACAGACGCACATATCATTAAACTTGAAGAAGTTTATGCTATGACTGGTGAAGAATCTCTTATCTAAATCTTAGTGATTTAGTTTTCTTATTCGAATTTAAATCGATTTTATTTCTTATTGGTTTGATTTTTTTTTGTTGATTTTGTGTGGAAAAGAGAAACTGTTCCGATTTGATAAAGATGAAATTCAATAGAAAGAGAGAGGAGTTGAAACTTTGAATCTTCTTACAAATAAACAGACTGAGAAATTATTTGGTTATGAGACTATCTAATCCATTCAATATCTGTGCTAATCATCAAGGTTTGTTGTTTTTTTTATTTCTGAATTGTGGTTTTATTTGAAGCGGTGGTTTGATCTGTGAGATTTGATAGTTTTTTTTTTATCTTTTTGTGAATGTAAAGATGGGGATACGTTGGAGTCTGATCTTGATTCCAGTTGTGAATTGATGAATTCAGAAACCTGGACTGCATCTGGCTTTGACGAGAATCATTTGGGTGGGTCACCGTCCTTCTCAAATAGATCTGCTTAGCAATTTCTTCTTCTGACTGCTAACATCAAGTCATGTGTCTGGTCGAAAAACTCATGCTAGAACTGCAGAGAATTGGCCTACATCTGGAAAGAATGGTAAGTATCATTTTCTACTTCCTTCTCTGAAGATCCCATTTGCTAATTAGGTTCATCCTCTTGAGTTATAACCTCATGTAAACTTCGATCTCACTCTAAGATGCAGCATATTTGTTAATGTTAAGCTATTGGTGGTGCGTTTAGTTATTACTTGGTAATGGTTCGTTTGGTTGTCTCTATTATTTGTTTCATCCCATCCTGATCTGATAGAGGGAGAAGATGAACAAATAATTATAGAAATTCAGGAACTTAAGAAGGGGATATACCGAAAGGATTGACACTGGATTGTTTTGTTATTGTACTGAACTTTTTTTAGAATATTCTAATGGATTTAAACATTTACCTTAGCCAAATTACCCCACATTTCTTTTTAAGAAATTGATTGGACCTTGTATGTGCGAGATATCTGATCTGTGTATCTCTTTTTGGAATTGATGTGGAACATCACTTGTTTTCTGTTTTGATCTAGCAGGCAAGGAGGAAGAAAGTTAAGTTAAGCAAGATAGATAAATCCCTTCTTAAGGTAGGATAAACATTTGGGTGACTTTAATATTAGATTATTTTATGTTGCTGAAGTAAACATAATGGGGGATTTTTTGCGGGGAGATTGAGCAAATTGCAATGAACAAACTTGTTGAGATGGCATACAAAAAGCGAATGGTAATTTTCATTTGTTTTTCCTTTTCCATAGTCTTTGATATATGTCTTTTGTGCCAGTTTATGGGTTTTGTGAAATAGTGAAGCTTATGTCTTACTTAACACATGTGTTATATGTTACCAAATTCCTTTTTGTATTTGGTTCGTGACGTAAAACATTGTTAATGTAATGTTTAGTGGCTTTCAAATAATTGCAACTGCATTGGGCTATGTTCTGGTTACTGTAAATAATACCATGCGGACTCAACTACAAGATTGTCACAAGTATGCAGTTGATGGTGAATTTTGGTTTCTTGGTGAAAGGCTGGTTGTGGTCGTGAACTACTGAAGGGGTGGTGTTGTGAACTATTTTGGAGAGGAGCTCTATGAACTGTTTTCAAGGTTGTGTTAAAAGCAGGATCAAGCCGGAAGGTATAATCACTAATTCTTTCTTTCCATTTAAGCTCAACCTTTTCTGAATTTTTTTCCCTTATAGCCATTCACTTTCGTGATTTCCTTAATACAGCGTAGTTCACATATGTACAGTTCTTTTCCTTGTGTGCGTTCTTGAACTTCAGTTGCTGAATTCTTTATTATCTAACTTTAACAGGAACTTAATACTCAAGAAATGGGAAGAAGGATTCCATGAAACATCAGTCGCAACTAGTGGAAGCCAATAAGGTGAAGTCATGTCTTTCAATGCGGGCTTCAGTGACCAAGTAGAGTGTAAACTTCGTCTCATTCATTATTTTAAATGTATTATTATTCTTCTGACTCATACTTTGCCTGAGTAAGACTTCAGTTTTCTATCTTAGTTTACCATGGTATGTCGAATTTGTGATTCATGTAGTCCATACTAATTAATGTTACTTGGATTAAAGTATACCTGTTTGGTTGGACGCATTAGAATTTATGAATACATTTGTGTAGACATTAAAGATCTTTTGACGCCGTAACAAATCAAGTTGCAGGGTTGGTACTGGATCCGTAAGCTTGTTTTAATGGGATGTGCAACTTGAACTGAAGGTGCAAAATCTTAAGAGAATTGTGAAGTTAGTAAAATCTTTGGCCCGTAGACGATCGTTTCTACTTGAACATCTTTACATATTATTCTTATGTTGTGTGTGGGTCTTGGGATCATAATTCTTCTGTCTCATGAGGCTTATCATTTATTATTGCTCATCCTTTGCCTGAAGCCTTAGTAGCTTAAGTAAGTGAGATTGATTTTGAGTGGGTTTTTGTTCTTTTTTGTTCTTTTTGTTCTTTTTTTTTTTCTGTAGATAGTACGAAGCGGGGTCATTCAGCATCCCACATCAAATGTGTACAGTTAAGATGGATTTGCAGCTAGATATACAAGGTCTATACCTAGTTGGTGTTTTTCTGCATATACTATGAAGCTGCTTATCTTTTTTGTTCTGGTCATATTTTTGAGATCTTTGAAGAGTTTCTAATGTATTTGTCGGTGTTTGCAGGAAATACTCGGTGTTAAAGTGCTTCGTCTCAGAATTGTAGCTGCAATTAGGTATATAATTTCCTAGTTGCATATTATGTTAACATTGTATATATTTGCTGCTGCCACGTAGAACATTGTATGTCTAATTTTGTCGTCTTTATCATCTCAGTAAGTAAGTTGTAAAACTTGCAAACATTTATATCTTCTACTATGATACTTTTAAGTCAACCATCCATTAATGAATCATTTTTTTTCTTCAATTCATTTATAAATCTCAACATAGAACTTTTGTATGTCAATCATGAGAATTATATAGTTCAATTTTTATCTTAATTGCATGTTGGATATGAGAGTTATTAGATTGAATCACAAGAATTAGGTGAATCAGGGTAGTTGAAGGGGAGCTGGGTAATTGCAGGAAAATATTGGGGGAAATCAATTTTGACTAGGTCAGCGAAGACTTGACTATATTTTTTTTGGCGTTGCAAAAATTTAGCAACGACAAATATGGGTTGCTAAATCAGAACCAGAACAACTATATGCAGTCCAAATAAAAAATATCCCGGAATAGCTCTAAAATTAGCAAGATCATAGCAACAACTCATTCATGTTGCTAAATTTTAGTTTCACAACAACTTGTTTATGTTGCACCTGCCGTTGCTGACCTAATTTAGCGACATAGCTACAACTGTTGCTAAAATCTGCGACAGGGTGTTTCGCAACGGCAAAAATCTGTTGCAACGCCGATTAGCAACATAAATAAGCTGTTTCTAAACGTTAAATTTGGTGTAGTGTTTCCTAGAAGATGCAACTATCAAGGGGAACTGGGGACTCTTGACCGTCACTCGTTTAAAGGATGTCGAGTTCGATAGCACATTGATTGATGCGGCCTCTGAATTCAACATCATTACTGTCAAGACCTTGAAAGCAGCAAAGATTTCGAAATAAGAAGCTATTCGCAACTCAACCGTAATCAAGAATTCAAAGGGAGAAATTAGAGATGCCTATGGATACATTGATATTGAAGTTAAAATGGGTGACGCCCTATCACATGCAAAATTCTACATGGTCAAAGAATATCCGAATTATGATATGGTCCTGGGATGCCCATGGGTACACGACAACAAGGCAACGCTGGGAGTACGTCCTTTGCCGATTTCAATACCTGAAAGGATCTCCAACAAGCCATCCAATCCCGAAGACTGTTTGCCGTATCAATCACTCACAAATGTTACGCAATTACCAGGAGAAATCCTGCCAGCATATGTTAGGAGACTCCGTACCCAAGTAAGTCTTGTCGAACCACCCTTTTTGCAACCAATCACTCCTCCTTCTGATAATTCTTGGGGACTCGCTCCAATTAACAACCCAACCGCCACTAGGAGATGTGAATAGGATGCTTGTCCTTTCAAACACTTTGTCAAAAGTTTAGAAGATGTCTCGATTAAAGATGACGAATCCAAGGACCAAGTAGGTGTGCAACGCCCAAACCCATTTCAAATTGGAGATTTGGTAACAAAGGCTACCGCATTTCAAGTTGGAGATGTGACAGTGAAAACGACCGCTCACTCTGATTCACCTACAGAAAGGGGAGAAAAGCCATACCTAGTGGCAGATGTTATCTTAGGCGGTTACTGCAAGCTCATCAACGCCGACAAACTGTAAGGCGTGACGATTCACTCACGATGGCTCGAACCCTACAGTACCTAAGACGCTGTGCTACCACTTCCTCCAGCGTTCTCCATACCTAAAGTGTTGTGTTATCTTTTCCTCCAGCGTTTTCTTTAGTATTTCTTCCAGCAATTTCCTCTTTCATGCAATATTTGTAATTCCTCCAAAATGATTGCATCGCTTGCATTCATAAATAGGGTTTAAATTTCCAAATTAATCAAAGTATTATTTCCTTTTAGAAATTTCTTTACCCCTTAAACGTGACACAAAAGTCAGCCTAAATTGTCACTACCCACCAGATTAAACCAGAAAGAAAACCCTAAAAGAAACATCTCCTATCCTTTGGAAAACGTTGGAAGAATAGAATATGTGCAGAAGAGAAGAGGGAAAGCGTTTCGAGCAGTCTACTCCAACAGAATTAAGAAAACCTCACGAAAGGAGCACGGACAGGTTCGTGGTGTTAGGAGATTCCGGATCAATCACTCACAAATGTTACGCAATTACCTGGGGAGATCCTTCCATCATATGTTAGGAGATTCCGGACCCAAGTAAGTCTTATCGAACAACCCTTTTTGCAACCAGTCACTCCTCCTTCTGATAAGTCTTGGGGACTCGCTCCAATTAACAACCCAACCGCCACTAGGAGATGTGAATGGGATGCTGGTCCTTTCAAACACTTTGTCAAAAGTTTAGAAGCTTTTTCGATTAAAGATGACGAATCCAAGGACCAAGTAGGTGTACAACGCCCAAACCCATTTCAAATTGGAGATTTGGTAACAAAGGCGACCGCATTTCAAGTTGGAGATGTGACAGTGAAAATGACCGTTCACTTTCATTCACCTACAGAAAGGGGAGATAATCCATACCTGGTAGCAGATGTTATCTTAGGCGGTTACTGCAAGCTCATCAATGCCGACAAACTGGAAGGCGTGACGATTTACTCACGATGGCTTGAACCCTACAGTACCTAAGACGCTGTGCTACCACTTCCTCCGGCGTTCTCCATACCTAAAGCGTTGTGCTATCTTTTCCTCCAGCGTTTTGTTTAGTATTTCTTCCAGCAATTTCCTCTTTCATGCAATATTTGTAATTCCTCCAAAATGATTGCACCGCTTGCATTCATAGTTAAGGTTTAAATTTCCAAATTAATCAAAGTATTATTTCCTTTTAGGAATTTCTTTACCCCTTAAACGTGACACAAAAGTCAGCCTAAATTGTCACTGCCCACCAGATTAAACAAGAAAGAAAACCCTAAAAGAAACATCTCCTATCCTTTGGAAAACGTTGGAAGAATAGAATATGTGCAGAAGAAAAGAGGGAAAGCGTTTCGAGCAGTCTACTCCAACAGAATCAGGAAAACCTCACGACAGGAGCACGGACAGGTTCATGGTGTTAGGAGATTCCGGGTCAATCACTCACAAATGTTACACAATTACCTGGAGAGATCCTGCTATCATATGTTAGGAGATTCCGGACCCAAGTAAGTCTTATCGAACAACCCTTTTTGCAACCAGTCACTCCTCATTCTGATAAGTCTTGGGGACTCGCTCCAATTAACAACCCAACCGCTACTAGGAGATGTGAATGGGATGATGGTCCTTTCAAACACTTTATCAAAAGTTTAGAAGCTTTCTCGATTAAAGATGACGAATCTAAGGACCAAGTAGGTGTACAACGCCCAAACCCATTTCAAATTGGAGATTTGGTAACAAAGGTGACCGCATTTCAAGTTGGAGATGTGACAGTGAAAATTTCCGCTCACTTTCATTCACCTACAGAAAGGGGAGATAAGCCATACCTGGTGGCATATGTTATCTTAGGCGGTTACTGCAAGCTCATCAA
>NC_039364.1:235953559-236020415 GCF_003573695.1 Papaver somniferum | reverse complement strand
ATTCCGGACCCAAGTAAGTCTTATCGAACAACCTTTTTTGCAACCAGTCACTCCTCATTCTGATAAGTCTTGGGGACTCGCTCCAATTAACAACCCAACCGCCACTAGGAGATGTGAATGGGATGCTGGTCCTTTCAAACACTTTATCAAAAGTTTAGAAGCTTTCTCGATTAAAGATGACGAATCTAAGGACCAAGTAGGTGTACAACGCCCAAACCCATTTCAAATTGGAGATTTGGTAACAAAGGTGACCGCATTTCAAGTTGGAGATGTGACAGTGAAAATTTCCGCTCACTTTCATTCACCTACAGAAAGGGGAGATAAGCCATACCTGGTGGCATATGTTATCTTAGGCGGTTACTGCAAGCTCATCAATGCCGACAAACTGAAAGGCGTGACGATTTACTCACGATGGCTTGAACCCTACAGTACCTAAGACGCTGTGCTACCACTTCCTCCAGCGTTCTCCATACCTAAAGCGTTGTGCTATCTTTTCCTCCAGCGTTTTCTTTAGTATTTCTTCCAGCAATTTCCTCTTTCATGCAATATTTGTAATTCCTCCAAAATGATTGCACCGCTTGCATTCATAATTAAGGTTTAAATTTCCAAATTAATCAAAGTATTATTTCCTTTTAGGAATTTCTTTACCCCTTAAACGTGACACAAAGGTCAGCCTAAATTGTCATTGCCCACCAGATTAAAAAAGAAAGAAAACCCTAAAAGAAACATCTCCTATCCTTTGGAAAACGTTGGAAGAATAAAATATGTGCAGAAGAAAAGAGGGAAAGCGTTTCGAGCAGTCTACTCCAACAGAATCAGAAAAACCTCACGACAGGAGCACGGACAGGTTCGTGGTGTTAGGAGATTCTGGATCAATCACTCACAAATGTTAAGCTATTACCTGGAGAGATCCTGCCATCATATGTTAGGAGATTCCGGACCCAAGTAAGTCTTATCGAACAACCCTTTTTGCAACCAGTCACTCCTCCTTCTGATAAGTCTTGGGGACTCGCTCCAATTAACAACCCAACCGCCACTAGGAGATGTGAATGGGATGCTGGTCCTTTCAAACACTTTATCAAAAGTTTAGAAGCTTTCTAGAATAAAGATGACGAATCCAAGGACCAAGTAGGTGTACAACGCCCAAACCCATTTCAAATTGGAGATTTGGTAACAAAGGAGACCGCATTTAAAGTTGGAGATGTGACAGTGAAAATAACCGCTCACTTTCATTCACCTACAGAAAGGGGAGATAAGCCATACCTGGTGGCAGATGTTATCTTAGGCGGTTACTGCAAGCTCATCAATGCCGACAAACTAGAAGGCGTGACGATTTACTCACGATGGCTTGAACCCTACAATACCTAAGACGCTGTGCTACCACTTCCTCCAGCATTCTCCATACCTAAAGTGTTGTGTTATCTTTTCCTCCAGCGTTTTCTTTAGTATTTCTTCCAGCAATTTCCTCTTTCATGCAATATTTGTAATTTCTCCAAAATGATTGCACCGCTTGCATTCATAAATAGGGTTTAAATTTCCAAATTAATCAAAGTATTATTTCCTTTTAGGAATTTCTTTACCCCTTAAACGTGACACAAAAGTCATCCTAAATTGTCACTACCCACCAGATTAAACCAGAAAGAAAACCCTAAAAGAAACATCTCCTATCCTTTGGAAAACGTTGGAAGAATAGAATATGTGCAGAACAAAAGAGGGAAAGCGTTTCAAGCAGTCTACTCCAGCAGAATCAAGAAAACCTCACGACAGGAGCACGGACAGGTTCATGGTGTTAGGAGATTCCGGATCAATCACTCACAAATGTTACGCAATTACCTGGGGAGATCCTTCCATCATATGTTAAGAGATTCCGGACCCAAGTAAGTTTTATCGAACAACCCTTTTTGCAACCCGTCACTCCTCCTTCTGATAATTCTTGGGGACTCGCTCCAATTAACAACCCAACCGCCACTAGGAGATGTGAATGGGATGCTGGTCCTTTCAAACACTTTGTCAAAAGTTTAGAAGCTTTTTCGATTAAAGATGACGAATCCAAGGACCAAGTAGGTGTACAACGCCCAAACCCATTTCAAATTGGAGATTTGGTAACAAAGGCGACCGCATTTCAAGTTGGAGATGTGACAGTGAAAATGACCGTTCACTTTCATTCACCTACAGAAAGGGGAGATAAGCCATACCTGGTAGCAGATGTTATCTTAGGCGGTTACTGCAAGCTCATCAATGCCGACAAACTGGAAGGCGTGACGATTTACTCACGATGGCTTGAACCCTACAGTACCTAAGACGCTGTGCTACCACTTCCTCCAGCGTTCTCCATACCTAAAGCGTTGTGCTATCTTTTCCTCCAGCGTTTTCTTTAGTATTTCTTCCAGCAATTTCCTCTTTCATGCAATATTTGTAATTCCTCCAAAATGATTGCACCGCTTGCATTCATAATTAAGGTTTAAATTTCCAAATTAATCAAAGTATTATTTCCTTTTAGGAATTTCTTTACCCCTTAAACGTGACACAAAAGTCATCCTAAATTGTCACTACCCACCAGATTAAACCAGAAAGAAAACCCTAAAAGAAACATCTCCTATCCTTTGGAAAACGTTGGAAGAATAGAATATGTGCAGAACAAAAGAGGGAAAGCGTTTCAAGCAGTCTACTCCAGCAGAATCAGGAAAACCTCACGACAGGAGCACGGACAGGTTCATGGTGTTAGGAGATTCCGGATCAATCACTCACAAATGTTACACAATTACCTGGAGAGATCCTGCTATCATATGTTAGGATATTCCGGACCCAAGTAAGTCTTATCGAACAACCTTTTTTGCAACCAGTCACTCCTCATTCTGATAAGTCTTGGGGACTCGCTCCAATTAACAACCCAACCGCCACTAGGAGATGTGAATGGGATGCTGGTCCTTTCAAACACTTTATCAAAAGTTTAGAAGCTTTCTCGATTAAAGATGACGAATCCAAGGACCAAGTAGGTGTACAACGCCCAAACCCATTTCAAATTGGAGATTTGGTAACAAAGGTGACCGCATTTCAAGTTGGAGATGTGACAGTGAAAATTTCCGCTCACTTTCATTCACCTACAGAAAGGGGAGATAAGCCGTACCTGGTGGCATATGTTATATTAAGCGGTTACTGCAAGCTTATCAATGCCGACAAACTGAAAGGCGTGACGATTTACTCACGATGGCTTGAACCCTACAATACCTAAGACGCTGTGCTACCACTTCCTCCAGCGTTCTCCATACCTAAAGCGTTGTGCTATCTTTTCCTCCAGCGTTTTCTTTAGTATTTCTTCTAGCAATTTCCTCTTTCATGCAATATTTGTAATTCCTCCAAAATGATTGCACCACTTGCATTCATAAATAGGGTTTAAATTTCCAAATTAATCAAAGTATTTTTTCTTTTTAGGAATTTCCTTACCCCTTAAACGTGACACAAAAGTCAGCCTAAATTGTCACTACCCACCAGATTAAACCAGAAAGAAAACCCTAAAAGAAACATCTCCTATCCTTTGGAAAACGTTGGAAGAATAGAATATGTGCAGAACAAAAGAGGGAAAGCGTTTCGAGCAGTCTACTCCAGCAGAATCAGGAAAACCTCATGACAGAGCACGGACAGGTTCATAGTGTTAGGAGATTCCGGATCAATCACTCACAAATGTTACGCAATTACCTGGGGAGATCCTTCCATCATATGTTAGGAGATTCCAGACCCAAGTAAGTCTTATCGAACAACCCTTTTTGCAACCAGTCACTCCTCCTTCTGATAAGTCTTGGGGACTCGCTTCAATTAACAACCCAACCGCCACTAGAAGATGTGAATGGGATGCTGGTCCTTTCAAACACTTTGTCAAAAGTTTAGAAGCTTTTTTCGATTAAATATGACGAATCCAAGGACCAAGTAGGTGTACAACGCCCAAACCCATTTCAAATTGGAGATTTGGTAACAAAGGCGACCGCATTTCAAGTTGGAGATGTGACAGTGAAAATGACCGTTCACTTTCATTCACCTACAGAAAGGGGAGATAAGCCATACCTGGTAGCAGATGTTATCTTAGGCGGTTACTGCAAGCTCATCAATGCCGAAAAACTGGAAGGCGTGACGATTTACTCACGATGGCTTGAACCCTACAGTACCTAAGACGCTGTGATACAACTTCCTCCAGCATTCTCCATACCTAAAGCGTTGTGCTATCTTTTCCTCCAGCGTTTTCTTTAGTATTTCTTCCAGCAATTTCCTCTTTCATGAAATATTTGTAATTCCTCCAAAATGATTGCACCTCTTGAATTCATAATTAAGGATTAAATTTCCAAATTAATCAAAGTATTATTTCCTTTTAGGAATTTCTTTACCCCTTAAACGTGACACAAAGGTCAGCCTAAATTGTCACTGCCCACCAGATTAAACAAGAAACAAAACCCTAAAAGAAACATCTCCTATCCTTTGGAAAACGTTGGAATAATAAAATATGTGCAGAAGAAAAGAGGGAAAGCGTTTCGAGCAGTCTACTCCAACAGAATCAGGAAAACCTCACGATAGGAGCACGGACAGGTTCGTGGTGTTAGGAGATTCCGGATCAATCACTCACAAATATTACGCAATTACCTGGAGAGATCCTGCTATCATATGTTAGGAGATTACGGACCCAAGTAAGTCTTATTGAACAACCCTTTTTGCAACCAGTCACTCCTCCTTCTGATAAGTCTTGGGGACTCGCTCCAATTAACAACCCAACCGCCACTAGGATATGTGAATGGGATGCTGGTCCTTTCTAACACTTTATCAAAAGTTTAGAAGCTTTCTCGATTAAAGATGACGAATCCAAGGACCAAGTAGGTGTACAACGCCCAAACCCATTTCAAATTGGAGATTTGGTAACAAAGGAGACCGCATTTCAAGTTGGAGATGTGACAGTGAAAATGACCGTTCACTTTCATTCACCCACAAAAAGGGGAGATAAGCCATACCTGGTAGCAGATGTTATCTTAGGCGGTTACTGCAAGCTCATCAATGCCGACAAACTGGAAGGCGTGACGATTTACTCACGATGGCTTGAACCCTACAGTACCTAAGACGTTGTGCTACCACTTCCTACAGCGTTCTCCATACCTAATGCGTTGTGCTATCTTTTCCTCCAACGTTTTGTTTAGTATTTCTTCCAGCAATTTCCTCTTTCATGCAATATTTGTAATTCCTCCAAAATGATTGCACCACTTGCATTCATAATTAGGGTTTAAATTTCCAAATTAATCAAAGTATTATTTCCTTTTAGGAATTTCTTTACCCCTTAAACGTGACACAAAAGTCAGCCTAAATTGTCACTACCCACCAGATTAAACCAGAAAGAAAACCCTAAAAGAAACATCTCCTATGATTTGGAAAACGTTGGAAGAATAGAATATGTGCAGAAGAAAAGAGGGAAAGCGTTTCGAGCAGTCTACTCCAACAGAATCAGGAAAACCTCACGACAGGAGCACGGACAGGTTCATGGTGTTAGGAGATTCCGGGTCAATCACTCACAAATGTTACACAATTACCTGGAGAGATCCTGCTATCATATGTTAGGAGATTCCGGACCCAAGTAAGTCTTATCGAACAACCTTTTTTGCAACCAGTCACTCCTCATTCTGATAAGTCTTGGGGACTCGCTCCAATTAACAACCCAACCGCCACTAGGAGATGTGAATGGGATGCTGGTCCTTTCAAACACTTTATCAAAAGTTTAGAAGCTTTCTCGATTAAAGATGACGAATCCAAGGACCAAGTAGGTGTACAACGCCCAAACCCATTTCAAATTGGAGATTTGGTAACAAAGGTGACCGCATTTCAAGTTGGAGATGTGACAGTGAAAATTTCCGCTCACTTTCATTCACCTACAGAAAGGGGAGATAAGCCATACCTGGTGGCATATGTTATCTTAGGCGGTTACTGCAAGCTCATCAACGCCGACAAACTGTAAGGCGTGACGATTCACTCACGATGGCTCGAACCCTACAGTACCTAAGACGCTGTGCTACCACTTCCTCCAGCGTTCTCCATACCTAAAGTGTTGTGTTATCTTTTCCTCCAGCGTTTTCTTTAGTATTTCTTCCAGCAATTTCCTCTTTCATGCAATATTTGTAATTCCTCCAAAATGATTGCACCGCTTGCATTCATAAATAGGGTTTAAATTTCCAAATTAATCAAAGTATTATTTCCTTTTAGAAATTTCTTTACCCCTTAAACGTGACACAAAAGTCAGCCTAAATAGTCACTACCCACCAGATTAAACCAGAAAGAAAACCCTAAAAGAAACATCTCCTATCCTTTGGAAAACGTTGGAAGAATAGAATATGTGCAGAAGAGAAGAGGGAAAGCGTTTCGAGCAGTCTACTCCAACAGAATTAAGAAAACCTCACGAAAGGAGCACGGACAGGTTCGTGGTGTTAGGAGATTCCGGATCAATCACTCACAAATGTTACGCAATTACCTGGGGAGATCCTTCCATCATATGTTAGGAGATTCCGGACCCAAGTAAGTCTTATCGAACAACCCTTTTTGCAACCAGTCACTCCTCCTTCTGATAAGTCTTGGGGACTCGCTCCAATTAACAACCCAACCGCCACTAGGAGATGTGAATGGGATGCTGGTCCTTTCAAACACTTTGTCAAAAGTTTAGAAGCTTTTTCGATTAAAGATGACGAATCCAAGGACCAAGTAGGTGTACAACGCCCAAACCCATTTCAAATTGGAGATTTGGTAACAAAGGCGACCGCATTTCAAGTTGGAGATGTGACAGTGAAAATGATCGTTCACTTTCATTCACCTACAGAAAGGGGAGATAATCCATACCTGGTAGCAGATGTTATCTTAGGCGGTTACTGCAAGCTCATCAATGCCGACAAACTGGAAGGCGTGACGATTTACTCACGATGGCTTGAACCCTACAGTACCTAAGACGCTGTGCTACCACTTCCTCCGGCGTTCTCCATACCTAAAGCGTTGTGCTATCTTTTCCTCCAGCGTTTTGTTTAGTATTTCTTCCAGCAATTTCCTCTTTCATGCAATATTTGTAATTCCTCCAAAATGATTGCACCGCTTGCATTCATAGTTAAGGTTTAAATTTCCAAATTAATCAAAGTATTATTTCCTTTTAGGAATTTCTTTACCCCTTAAACGTGACACAAAAGTCAGCCTAAATTGTCACTGCCCACCAGATTAAACAAGAAAGAAAACCCTAAAAGAAACATCTCCTATCCTTTGGAAAACGTTGGAAGAATAGAATATGTGCAGAAGAAAAGAGGGAAAGCGTTTCGAGCAGTCTACTCCAACAGAATCAGGAAAACCTCACGACAGGAGCACGGACAAGTTCGTGGTGTTAGGAGATTCCGGATCAATCACTCACAAATGTTACGCAATTACCTGGGGAGATCCTTCCATCATATGTTAGGAGATTCCGGACCAAGTAAGTCTTATCGAACAACCCTTTTTGCAACCAGTCACTCCTCCTTCTGATAAGTCTTGGGGACTCGCTCCAATTAACAACCCAACCGCCACTAGCAGATGTGAGTGGGATGCTGGTCCTTTCAAACACTTTGTCAAAAGTTTAGAAGCTTTCTCGATTAAAGATGACGAATCCAAGGACCAAGTAGGTGTACAACGCCCAAACCCATTTCAAATTGGAGATTTGGTAACAAAGGCGACCGCATTTCAAGTTGGAAATGTGACAGTGAAAATGACCGTTCACTTTCATTCACCTAAAGAAAGGGGAGATAAGCCATACCTGGTAGCGGATGTTATCTTAGGCGATTACTGCAAGCTCATCAATGCCGACAAACTGGAAGGCGTGACGATTTAATCACGATGGCTTGAACCCTACAGTACCTAAGACGCTGTGCTACCACTTTCTCCAGCGTTCTCCATACCTAAAGCGTTGTGCTATCTTTTCCTCCAACGTTTTCTTTAGTATTTCTTCCAGCAATTTCCTCTTTCATGCAATATTTGTAATTCCTCCAAAATGATTGCACCGCTTGAATTCATAATTAAGGTTTAAATTTCCAAATTAATCAAAGTATTATTTCCTTTTAGGAATTTCTTTACCCCTTAAACGTGACACAAAGGTCAGCCTAAATTGTCACTGCCCACCAGATTAAACAAGAAACAAAACCCTAAAAGAAACATCTCCTATCCTTTGGAAAACGTTGGAATAATAAAATATGTGCAGAAGAAAAGAGGGAAAGCGTTTCGAGCAGTCTACTCCAACAGAATCAGGAAAACCTCACGATAGGAGCACGGACAGGTTCGTGGTGTTAGGAGATTCCGGATCAATCACTCACAAATATTACGCAATTACCTGGAGAGATCCTGCTATCATATGTTAGGAGATTACGGACCCAAGTAAGTCTTATTGAACAACCCTTTTTGCAACCAGTCACTCCTCCTTCTGATAAGTCTTGGGGACTCGCTCCAATTAACAACCCAACCGCCACTAGGATATGTGAATGGGATGCTGGTCCTTTCTAACACTTTATCAAAAGTTTAGAAGCTTTCTCGATTAAAGATGACGAATCCAAGGACCAAGTAGGTGTACAACGCCCAAACCCATTTCAAATTGGAGATTTGGTAACAAAGGAGACCGCATTTCAAGTTGGAGATGTGACAGTGAAAATGACCGTTCACTTTCATTCACCCACAAAAAGGGGAGATAAGCCATACCTGGTAGCAGATGTTATCTTAGGCGGTTACTGCAAGCTCATCAATGCCGACAAACTGGAAGGCGTGACGATTTACTCACGATGGCTTGAACCCTACAGTACCTAAGACGTTGTGCTACCACTTCCTACAGCGTTCTCCATACCTAATGCGTTGTGCTATCTTTTCCTCCAACGTTTTGTTTAGTATTTCTTCCAGCAATTTCCTCTTTCATGCAATATTTGTAATTCCTCCAAAATGATTGCACCACTTGCATTCATAATTAGGGTTTAAATTTCCAAATTAATCAAAGTATTATTTCCTTTTAGGAATTTCTTTACCCCTTAAACGTGACACAAAAGTCAGCCTAAATTGTCACTACCCACCAGATTAAACCAGAAAGAAAACCCTAAAAGAAACATCTCCTATGATTTGGAAAACGTTGGAAGAATAGAATATGTGCAGAAGAAAAGAGGGAAAGCGTTTCGAGTAGTCTACTCCAACAGAATCAGGAAAACCTCACGACAGGAGATTCCAGATCAATCACTCACAAATGTTACGCAATTACCTGGGGAGATCCTTCCATCATATGTTAGGAGATTCCGGACCCAAGTAAGTCTTATCGAACAACCCTTTTTGCAACCAGTCACTCCTCCTTCTGATAAGTCTTGGGGACTCGCTCCAATTAACAACCCAACCGCCACTAGGAGATGTGAGTGGGATGTTGGTCCTTCCAAACACTTTGTCAAAAGTTTAAAAGCTTTCTCGATTAAAGATGACGAATCCAAGGACCAAGTAGGTGTACAACGCCCAAACCCATTTCAAATTGGATATTTGGTGACAAAGGCGACCGCATTTCAAGTTGGAGATGTGACAGTGAAAATGACCGTTTACTTTCATTCACCTACAGAAAGGGGAGATAAGCCATACCTGGTAGCAGATGTTATCTTAGGCGGTTATTGCAAGCTCATCAATGCCGACAAACTGGAAGGCGTGACGATTTACTCACGATGGCTTGAACCCTACAGTACCTAAGACGCTGTGCTACAACTTCCTCCAGCGTTCTCCATACCTAAAGCGTTGTGCTATCTTTTCCTCCAACGTTTTCTTTAGTATTTCTTCCAGCAATTTCCTCTTTCATGCAATATTTGTAATCCCTCCAAAATGATTGCACCGCTTGCAATCATAATTAGGGTTTAAATTTCCAAATTAATCAAAGTATTATTTCCTTTTAGGAATTTCTTTACCCCTTAAACGTGACACAAAAGTCAGGCTAAATTGTCACTACCCACCAGATTAAACCAGAAAGAAAACCCTAAAAGAAACATCTCCTATACTTTGGAAAACGTTGGAAGAATAAAATATGTGCAGAAGAAAATAGGGAAAGCGTTTCGAGCAGTCTACTCCAGCAGAATCAGGAAAACCTCACGACAGAGCACGGACAGGTTCATGGTGTTAGGAGATTCCGGATCAATCACTCACAAATGTTACGCAATTACCTGGGGAGATCCTTCCATCATATGTTAGGAGATTCCAGACCCAAGTAAGTCTTATCGAACAACCCTTTTTGCAACCAGTCACTCCTCCTTCTGATAAGTCTTGGGGACTCGCTTCAATTAACAACCCAACCGCCACTAGAAGATGTGAATGGGATGCTGGTCCTTTCAAACACTTTGTCAAAAGTTTAGAAGCTTTTTTCGATTAAATATGACGAATCCAAGGACCAAGTAGGTGTACAACGCCCAAACCCATTTCAAATTGGAGATTTGGTAACAAAGGCGACCGCATTTCAAGTTGGAGATGTGACAGTGAAAATGACCGTTCACTTTCATTCACCTACAGAAAGGGGAGATAAGCCATACCTGGTAGCAGATGTTATCTTAGGCGGTTACTGCAAGCTCATCAATGCCGAAAAACTGGAAGGCGTGACGATTTACTCACGATGGCTTGAACCCTACAGTACCTAAGACGCTGTGATACAACTTCCTCCAGCATTCTCCATACCTAAAGCGTTGTGCTATCTTTTCCTCCAGCGTTTTCTTTAGTATTTCTTCCAGCAATTTCCTCTTTCATGAAATATTTGTAATTCCTCCAAAATGATTGCACCGCTTGAATTCATAATTAAGGATTAAATTTCCAAATTAATCAAAGTATTATTTCCTTTTAGGAATTTCTTTACCCCTTAAACGTGACACAAAGGTCAGCCTAAATTGTCACTGCCCACCAGATTAAACAAGAAACAAAACCCTAAAAGAAACATCTCCTATCCTTTGGAAAACGTTGGAATAATAAAATATGTGCAGAAGAAAAGAGGGAAAGCGTTTCGAGCAGTCTACTCCAACAGAATCAGGAAAACCTCACGATAGGAGCACGGACAGGTTCGTGGTGTTAGGAGATTCCGGATCAATCACTCACAAATATTACGCAATTACCTGGAGAGATCCTGCTATCATATGTTAGGAGATTACGGACCCAAGTAAGTCTTATTGAACAACCCTTTTTGCAACCAGTCACTCCTCCTTCTGATAAGTCTTGGGGACTCGCTCCAATTAACAACCCAACCGCCACTAGGATATGTGAATGGGATGCTGGTCCTTTCTAACACTTTATCAAAAGTTTAGAAGCTTTCTCGATTAAAGATGACGAATCCAAGGACCAAGTAGGTGTACAACGCCCAAACCCATTTCAAATTGGAGATTTGGTAACAAAGGAGACCGCATTTCAAGTTGGAGATGTGACAGTGAAAATGACCGTTCACTTTCATTCACCCACAAAAAGGGGAGATAAGCCATACCTGGTAGCAGATGTTATCTTAGGCGGTTACTGCAAGCTCATCAATGCCGACAAACTGGAAGGCGTGACGATTTACTCACGATGGCTTGAACCCTACAGTACCTAAGACGTTGTGCTACCACTTCCTACAGCGTTCTCCATACCTAATGCGTTGTGCTATCTTTTCCTCCAACGTTTTGTTTAGTATTTCTTCCAGCAATTTCCTCTTTCATGCAATATTTGTAATTCCTCCAAAATGATTGCACCACTTGCATTCATAATTAGGGTTTAAATTTCCAAATTAATCAAAGTATTATTTCCTTTTAGGAATTTCTTTACCCCTTAAACGTGACACAAAAGTCAGCCTAAATTGTCACTACCCACCAGATTAAACCAGAAAGAAAACCCTAAAAGAAACATCTCCTATGATTTGGAAAACGTTGGAAGAATAGAATATGTGCAGAAGAAAAGAGGGAAAGCGTTTCGAGTAGTCTACTCCAACAGAATCAGGAAAACCTCACGACAGGAGATTCCAGATCAATCACTCACAAATGTTACGCAATTACCTGGGGAGATCCTTCCATCATATGTTAGGAGATTCCGGACCCAAGTAAGTCTTATCGAACAACCCTTTTTGCAACCAGTCACTCCTCCTTCTGATAAGTCTTGGGGACTCGCTCCAATTAACAACCCAACCGCCACTAGGAGATGTGAGTGGGATGTTGGTCCTTCCAAACACTTTGTCAAAAGTTTAAAAGCTTTCTCGATTAAAGATGACGAATCCAAGGACCAAGTAGGTGTACAACGCCCAAACCCATTTCAAATTGGATATTTGGTGACAAAGGCGACCGCATTTCAAGTTGGAGATGTGACAGTGAAAATGACCGTTTACTTTCATTCACCTACAGAAAGGGGAGATAAGCCATACCTGGTAGCAGATGTTATCTTAGGCGGTTATTGCAAGCTCATCAATGCCGACAAACTGGAAGGCGTGACGATTTACTCACGATGGCTTGAACCCTACAGTACCTAAGACGCTGTGCTACAACTTCCTCCAGCGTTCTCCATACCTAAAGCGTTGTGCTATCTTTTCCTCCAACGTTTTCTTTAGTATTTCTTCCAGCAATTTCCTCTTTCATGCAATATTTGTAATCCCTCCAAAATGATTGCACCGCTTGCAATCATAATTAGGGTTTAAATTTCCAAATTAATCAAAGTATTATTTCCTTTTAGGAATTTCTTTACCCCTTAAACGTGACACAAAAGTCAGGCTAAATTGTCACTACCCACCAGATTAAACCAGAAAGAAAACCCTAAAAGAAACATCTCCTATACTTTGGAAAACGTTGGAAGAATAAAATATGTGCAGAAGAAAATAGGGAAAGCGTTTCGAGCAGTCTACTCCAGCAGAATCAGGAAAACCTCACGACAGAGCACGGACAGGTTCATGGTGTTAGGAGATTCCGGATCAATCACTCACAAATGTTACGCAATTACCTGGGGAGATCCTTCCATCATATGTTAGGAGATTCCAGACCCAAGTAAGTCTTATCGAACAACCCTTTTTGCAACCAGTCACTCCTCCTTCTGATAAGTCTTGGGGACTCGCTTCAATTAACAACCCAACCGCCACTAGAAGATGTGAATGGGATGCTGGTCCTTTCAAACACTTTGTCAAAAGTTTAGAAGCTTTTTTCGATTAAATATGACGAATCCAAGGACCAAGTAGGTGTACAACGCCCAAACCCATTTCAAATTGGAGATTTGGTAACAAAGGCGACCGCATTTCAAGTTGGAGATGTGACAGTGAAAATGACCGTTCACTTTCATTCACCTACAGAAAGGGGAGATAAGCCATACCTGGTAGCAGATGTTATCTTAGGCGGTTACTGCAAGCTCATCAATGCCGAAAAACTGGAAGGCGTGACGATTTACTCACGATGGCTTGAACCCTACAGTACCTAAGACGCTGTGATACAACTTCCTCCAGCATTCTCCATACCTAAAGCGTTGTGCTATCTTTTCCTCCAGCGTTTTCTTTAGTATTTCTTCCAGCAATTTCCTCTTTCATGAAATATTTGTAATTCCTCCAAAATGATTGCACCGCTTGAATTCATAATTAAGGATTAAATTTCCAAATTAATCAAAGTATTATTTCCTTTTAGGAATTTCTTTACCCCTTAAACGTGACACAAAGGTCAGCCTAAATTGTCACTGCCCACCAGATTAAACAAGAAACAAAACCCTAAAAGAAACATCTCCTATCCTTTGGAAAACGTTGGAATAATAAAATATGTGCAGAAGAAAAGAGGGAAAGCGTTTCGAGCAGTCTACTCCAACAGAATCAGGAAAACCTCACGATAGGAGCACGGACAGGTTCGTGGTGTTAGGAGATTCCGGATCAATCACTCACAAATATTACGCAATTACCTGGAGAGATCCTGCTATCATATGTTAGGAGATTACGGACCCAAGTAAGTCTTATTGAACAACCCTTTTTGCAACCAGTCACTCCTCCTTCTGATAAGTCTTGGGGACTCGCTCCAATTAACAACCCAACCGCCACTAGGATATGTGAATGGGATGCTGGTCCTTTCTAACACTTTATCAAAAGTTTAGAAGCTTTCTCGATTAAAGATGACGAATCCAAGGACCAAGTAGGTGTACAACGCCCAAACCCATTTCAAATTGGAGATTTGGTAACAAAGGAGACCGCATTTCAAGTTGGAGATGTGACAGTGAAAATGACCGTTCACTTTCATTCACCCACAAAAAGGGGAGATAAGCCATACCTGGTAGCAGATGTTATCTTAGGCGGTTACTGCAAGCTCATCAATGCCGACAAACTGGAAGGCGTGACGATTTACTCACGATGGCTTGAACCCTACAGTACCTAAGACGTTGTGCTACCACTTCCTACAGCGTTCTCCATACCTAATGCGTTGTGCTATCTTTTCCTCCAACGTTTTGTTTAGTATTTCTTCCAGCAATTTCCTCTTTCATGCAATATTTGTAATTCCTCCAAAATGATTGCACCACTTGCATTCATAATTAGGGTTTAAATTTCCAAATTAATCAAAGTATTATTTCCTTTTAGGAATTTCTTTACCCCTTAAACGTGACACAAAAGTCAGCCTAAATTGTCACTACCCACCAGATTAAACCAGAAAGAAAACCCTAAAAGAAACATCTCCTATGATTTGGAAAACGTTGGAAGAATAGAATATGTGCAGAAGAAAAGAGGGAAAGCGTTTCGAGTAGTCTACTCCAACAGAATCAGGAAAACCTCACGACAGGAGATTCCAGATCAATCACTCACAAATGTTACGCAATTACCTGGGGAGATCCTTCCATCATATGTTAGGAGATTCCGGACCCAAGTAAGTCTTATCGAACAACCCTTTTTGCAACCAGTCACTCCTCCTTCTGATAAGTCTTGGGGACTCGCTCCAATTAACAACCCAACCGCCACTAGGAGATGTGAGTGGGATGTTGGTCCTTCCAAACACTTTGTCAAAAGTTTAAAAGCTTTCTCGATTAAAGATGACGAATCCAAGGACCAAGTAGGTGTACAACGCCCAAACCCATTTCAAATTGGATATTTGGTGACAAAGGCGACCGCATTTCAAGTTGGAGATGTGACAGTGAAAATGACCGTTTACTTTCATTCACCTACAGAAAGGGGAGATAAGCCATACCTGGTAGCAGATGTTATCTTAGGCGGTTATTGCAAGCTCATCAATGCCGACAAACTGGAAGGCGTGACGATTTACTCACGATGGCTTGAACCCTACAGTACCTAAGACGCTGTGCTACAACTTCCTCCAGCGTTCTCCATACCTAAAGCGTTGTGCTATCTTTTCCTCCAACGTTTTCTTTAGTATTTCTTCCAGCAATTTCCTCTTTCATGCAATATTTGTAATCCCTCCAAAATGATTGCACCGCTTGCAATCATAATTAGGGTTTAAATTTCCAAATTAATCAAAGTATTATTTCCTTTTAGGAATTTCTTTACCCCTTAAACGTGACACAAAAGTCAGGCTAAATTGTCACTACCCACCAGATTAAACCAGAAAGAAAACCCTAAAAGAAACATCTCCTATACTTTGGAAAACGTTGGAAGAATAAAATATGTGCAGAAGAAAATAGGGAAAGCGTTTCGAGCAGTCTACTCCAGCAGAATCAGGAAAACCTCACGACAGAGCACGGACAGGTTCATGGTGTTAGGAGATTCCGGATCAATCACTCACAAATGTTACGCAATTACCTGGGGAGATCCTTCCATCATATGTTAGGAGATTCCAGACCCAAGTAAGTCTTATCGAACAACCCTTTTTGCAACCAGTCACTCCTCCTTCTGATAAGTCTTGGGGACTCGCTCCAATTAACAACCCAAACGCCACTAGGAGATGTGAATGGGATGCTGGTCCTTTCAAACACTTTGTCAAAAGTTTAGAAGCTTTTTCGATTAAAGATGACGAATACAAGGACCAAGTAGGTGTACAACGCCCAAACGCATTTCAAATTGGAGATTTGGTAACAAAGGCGACCGCATTTCAAGTTGGAGATGTGACAGTGAAAATGACCGTTCACTTTCATTCACCTACATAAAGGGGAGATAAGCCATACCTGGTAGCAGATGTTATCTTAGGCGGTTACTGCAAGCTCATCAATGCCGACAAACTGAAAGGCGTGACGATTTACTCACGATGGCTTGAACCTCTACAGTACCTGAGACGCTGTGCTACCACTTCCTCCAGCGTTCTCCATACCTAAAGCGTTGTGCTATCTTTTCCTCCAGCGTTTTCTTTAGTATTTCTTCCAGCAATTTCCTCTTTCATGCAATATTTGTAATTCCTCCAAAATGATTGCACCGCTTGCATTCATAATTAAGGTTTAAATTTCCAAATTAATCAAAGTATTATTTCCTTTTAGGAATTTCTTTACCCCTTAAACGTGACACAAAAGTCATCCTAAATTGTCACTACCCACCAGATTAAACCAGAAAGAAAACCCTAAAAGAAACATCTCCTATCCTTTGGAAAACGTTGGAAGAATAGAATATGTGCAGAACAAAAGAGGGAAAGCGTTTCAAGCAGTCTACTCCAGCAGAATCAGGAAAACCTCACGACAGGAGCACGGACAGGTTCATGGTGTTAGGAGATTCCGGATCAATCACTCACAAATGTTACACAATTACCTGGAGAGATCCTGCTATCATATGTTAGGATATTCCGGACCCAAGTAAGTCTTATCGAACAACCTTTTTTGCAACCAGTCACTCCTCATTCTGATAAGTCTTGGGGACTCGCTCCAATTAACAACCCAACCGCCACTAGGAGATGTGAATGGGATGCTGGTCCTTTCAAACACTTTATCAAAAGTTTAGAAGCTTTCTCGATTAAAGATGACGAATCCAAGGACCAAGTAGGTGTACAACGCCCAAACCCATTTCAAATTGGAGATTTGGTAACAAAGGTGACCGCATTTCAAGTTGGAGATGTGACAGTGAAAATTTCCGCTCACTTTCATTCACCTACAGAAAGGGGAGATAAGCCGTACCTGGTGGCATATGTTATATTAAGCGGTTACTGCAAGCTTATCAATGCCGACAAACTGAAAGGCGTGACGATTTACTCACGATGGCTTGAACCCTACAATACCTAAGACGCTGTGCTACCACTTCCTCCAGCGTTCTCCATACCTAAAGCGTTGTGCTATCTTTTCCTCCAGCGTTTTCTTTAGTATTTCTTCTAGCAATTTCCTCTTTCATGCAATATTTGTAATTCCTCCAAAATGATTGCACCACTTGCATTCATAAATAGGGTTTAAATTTCCAAATTAATCAAAGTATTTTTTCTTTTTAGGAATTTCCTTACCCCTTAAACGTGACACAAAAGTCAGCCTAAATTGTCACTACCCACCAGATTAAACCAGAAAGAAAACCCTAAAAGAAACATCTCCTATCCTTTGGAAAACGTTGGAAGAATAGAATATGTGCAGAACAAAAGAGGGAAAGCGTTTCGAGCAGTCTACTCCAGCAGAATCAGGAAAACCTCACGACAGAGCACGGACAGGTTCATGGTGTTAGGAGATTCCGGATCAATCACTCAAAAATGTTACGCAATTACCTGGGGAGATCCTTCCATCATATGTTAGGAGATTCCAGACCCAAGTAAGTCTTATCGAACAACCCTTTTTGCAACCAGTCACTCCTCCTTCTGATAAGTCTTGGGGACTCGCTTCAATTAACAACCCAACCGCCACTAGAAGATGTGAATGGGATGCTGGTCCTTTCAAACACTTTGTCAAAAGTTTAGAAGCTTTTTTCGATTAAATATGACGAATCCAAGGACCAAGTAGGTGTACAACGCCCAAACCCATTTCAAATTGGAGATTTGGTAACAAAGGCGACCGCATTTCAAGTTGGAGATGTGACAGTGAAAATGACCGTTCACTTTCATTCACCTACAGAAAGGGGAGATAAGCCATACCTGGTAGCAGATGTTATCTTAGGCGGTTACTGCAAGCTCATCAATGCCGAAAAACTGGAAGGCGTGACGATTTACTCACGATGGCTTGAACCCTACAGTACCTAAGACGCTGTGATACAACTTCCTCCAGCATTCTCCATACCTAAAGCGTTGTGCTATCTTTTCCTCCAGCGTTTTCTTTAGTATTTCTTCCAGCAATTTCCTCTTTCATGAAATATTTGTAATTCCTCCAAAATGATTGCACCGCTTGAATTCATAATTAAGGATTAAATTTCCAAATTAATCAAAGTATTATTTCCTTTTAGGAATTTCTTTACCCCTTAAACGTGACACAAAGGTCAGCCTAAATTGTCACTGCCCACCAGATTAAACAAGAAACAAAACCCTAAAAGAAACATCTCCTATCCTTTGGAAAACGTTGGAATAATAAAATATGTGCAGAAGAAAAGAGGGAAAGCGTTTCGAGCAGTCTACTCCAACAGAATCAGGAAAACCTCACGATAGGAGCACGGACAGGTTCGTGGTGTTAGGAGATTCCGGATCAATCACTCACAAATATTACGCAATTACCTGGAGAGATCCTGCTATCATATGTTAGGAGATTACGGACCCAAGTAAGTCTTATTGAACAACCCTTTTTGCAACCAGTCACTCCTCCTTCTGATAAGTCTTGGGGACTCGCTCCAATTAACAACCCAACCGCCACTAGGATATGTGAATGGGATGCTGGTCCTTTCTAACACTTTATCAAAAGTTTAGAAGCTTTCTCGATTAAAGATGACGAATCCAAGGACCAAGTAGGTGTACAACGCCCAAACCCATTTCAAATTGGAGATTTGGTAACAAAGGAGACCGCATTTCAAGTTGGAGATGTGACAGTGAAAATGACCGTTCACTTTCATTCACCCACAAAAAGGGGAGATAAGCCATACCTGGTAGCAGATGTTATCTTAGGCGGTTACTGCAAGCTCATCAATGCCGACAAACTGGAAGGCGTGACGATTTACTCACGATGGCTTGAACCCTACAGTACCTAAGACGTTGTGCTACCACTTCCTACAGCGTTCTCCATACCTAATGCGTTGTGCTATCTTTTCCTCCAACGTTTTGTTTAGTATTTCTTCCAGCAATTTCCTCTTTCATGCAATATTTGTAATTCCTCCAAAATGATTGCACCACTTGCATTCATAATTAGGGTTTAAATTTCCAAATTAATCAAAGTATTATTTCCTTTTAGGAATTTCTTTACCCCTTAAACGTGACACAAAAGTCAGCCTAAATTGTCACTACCCACCAGATTAAACCAGAAAGAAAACCCTAAAAGAAACATCTCCTATGATTTGGAAAACGTTGGAAGAATAGAATATGTGCAGAAGAAAAGAGGGAAAGCGTTTCGAGTAGTCTACTCCAACAGAATCAGGAAAACCTCACGACAGGAGATTCCAGATCAATCACTCACAAATGTTACGCAATTACCTGGGGAGATCCTTCCATCATATGTTAGGAGATTCCGGACCCAAGTAAGTCTTATCGAACAACCCTTTTTGCAACCAGTCACTCCTCCTTCTGATAAGTCTTGGGGACTCGCTCCAATTAACAACCCAACCGCCACTAGGAGATGTGAGTGGGATGTTGGTCCTTCCAAACACTTTGTCAAAAGTTTAAAAGCTTTCTCGATTAAAGATGACGAATCCAAGGACCAAGTAGGTGTACAACGCCCAAACCCATTTCAAATTGGATATTTGGTGACAAAGGCGACCGCATTTCAAGTTGGAGATGTGACAGTGAAAATGACCGTTTACTTTCATTCACCTACAGAAAGGGGAGATAAGCCATACCTGGTAGCAGATGTTATCTTAGGCGGTTATTGCAAGCTCATCAATGCCGACAAACTGGAAGGCGTGACGATTTACTCACGATGGCTTGAACCCTACAGTACCTAAGACGCTGTGCTACAACTTCCTCCAGCGTTCTCCATACCTAAAGCGTTGTGCTATCTTTTCCTCCAACGTTTTCTTTAGTATTTCTTCCAGCAATTTCCTCTTTCATGCAATATTTGTAATCCCTCCAAAATGATTGCACCGCTTGCAATCATAATTAGGGTTTAAATTTCCAAATTAATCAAAGTATTATTTCCTTTTAGGAATTTCTTTACCCCTTAAACGTGACACAAAAGTCAGGCTAAATTGTCACTACCCACCAGATTAAACCAGAAAGAAAACCCTAAAAGAAACATCTCCTATACTTTGGAAAACGTTGGAAGAATAAAATATGTGCAGAAGAAAATAGGGAAAGCGTTTCGAGCAGTCTACTCCAGCAGAATCAGGAAAACCTCACGACAGAGCACGGACAGGTTCATGGTGTTAGGAGATTCCGGATCAATCACTCACAAATGTTACGCAATTACCTGGGGAGATCCTTCCATCATATGTTAGGAGATTCCAGACCCAAGTAAGTCTTATCGAACAACCCTTTTTGCAACCAGTCACTCCTCCTTCTGATAAGTCTTGGGGACTCGCTCCAATTAACAACCCAAACGCCACTAGGAGATGTGAATGGGATGCTGGTCCTTTCAAACACTTTGTCAAAAGTTTAGAAGCTTTTTCGATTAAAGATGACGAATACAAGGACCAAGTAGGTGTACAACGCCCAAACGCATTTCAAATTGGAGATTTGGTAACAAAGGCGACCGCATTTCAAGTTGGAGATGTGACAGTGAAAATGACCGTTCACTTTCATTCACCTACATAAAGGGGAGATAAGCCATACCTGGTAGCAGATGTTATCTTAGGCGGTTACTGCAAGCTCATCAATGCCGACAAACTGAAAGGCGTGACGATTTACTCACGATGGCTTGAACCTCTACAGTACCTGAGACGCTGTGCTACCACTTCCTCCAGCGTTCTCCATACCTAAAGCGTTGTGCTATCTTTTCCTCCAGCGTTTTCTTTAGTATTTCTTCCAGCAATTTCCTCTTTCATGCAATATTTGTAATTCCTCCAAAATGATTGCACCGCTTGAATTCATAATTAAGGTTTAAATTTCCAAATTAATCAAAGTATTATTTCCATTTAGGAATTTCTTTACCCCTTAAACGTGACACAAAGGTCATCCTAAATTGTCACTGCCCACCAGATTAAACAAGAAACAAAACCCTAAAAGAAACATCTCCTATCCTTTGGAAAACGTTGGAAGAATAAAATATATGCAGAAGAAAAGAGGGAAAGCGTTTCGAGCAGTCTACTCCAACAGAATCAGGAAAACCTCACGATAGGAGCACGAACAGGTTCGTGGTGTTAGGAGATTCCGGATCAATCACTCACAAATGTTACACAATTACCTGGAGAGATCCTGCCATCATATGTTAGGAGATTCCAGACCCAAGTAAGTCTTATCGAACAACCCTTTTTGCAACCAGTCACTCCTCCTTCTGATAAGTCTTGGGGACTCGCTCCAATTAACAACCCAACCTCCACTAGGATATGTGAATGGGATGCTGGTCCTTTCAAACACTTTATCAAAAGTTTAGAAGCTTTCTCGATTAAAGATGACGAATCCAAGGACCAAGTAGGTGTACAACGCCCAAACCCATTTCAAATTGGAGATTTGGTAACAAAGGCGACCGCATTTCAAGTTGGAGATGTGACAATGAAAATGAACGTTCACTTTCATTCACCTACAGAAAGGGGAGATAAGCCATACCTGGTAGCAGATGTTATCTTAGGCGGTTACTGCAAGCTCATCAATGCCGACAAACTGGAAGGCGTGACGATTTACTCACGATGGCTTGAACCCTACAGTACCTAAGACGCTGTGCTACCACTTTCTCCAGCGTTCTCCATACCTAAAGCGTTGTGCTATCTTTTCCTCCAACGTTTTCTTTAGTATTTCTTCCAGCAATTTCCTCTTTCATGCAATATTTGTAATTCCTCCAAAATGATTGCACCGCTTGAATTCATAATTAAGGTTTAAATTTCCAAATTAATCAAAGTATTATTTCCTTTTAGGAATTTCTTTACCCCTTAAACGTGACACAAAGGTCAGCCTAAATTGTCACTGCCCACCAGATTAAACAAGAAACAAAACCCTAAAAGAAACATCTCCTATCCTTTGGAAAACGTTGGAAGAATAAAATATATGCAGAAGAAAAGAGGGAAAGCGTTTCGAGCAGTCTACTCCAACAGAATCAGGAAAACCTCACGACAGGAGCACGGACAGGTTCGTGGTGTTAGGAGATTCCGGATCAATCACTCACAAATGTTACACAATTACCTGGAGAGATCCTTCCATCATATGTTAGGAGATTCCAGACCCAAGTAAGTCTTATCGAACAACCCTTTTTGCTACCATTCACTCCTCCTTCTGATAAGTCTTGGGGACTCGCTCAACAACCCAACCTCCACTAGGATATGTGAATGGGATGCTGGTCCTTTCAAACACTTTATCAAAAGTTTAGAAGCTTTCTCGATTAAAGATGACGAATCCAAGGACCAAGTAGGTGTACAACGCCCAAACCCATTTCAAATTGGAGATTTGGTAACAAAGGCGACCGCATTTCAAGTTGGAGATGTGACAGTGAAAATGAACGTTCACTTTCATTCACCTACAGAAAGGGGAGATAAGCCATACCTGGTAGCAGATGTTATCTTAGGCGGTTACTGCAAGCTCATCAATGCCGAAAAACTGGAAGGCGTGACGATTTACTCACGATGGCTTGAACCCTACAGTACCTAAGACGCTGTGCTACCACTTTCTCCAGCGTTTTCCATACCTAATGCGTTGTGCTATCTTTTCCTCCAACGTTTTCTTTAGTATTTCTTCCAGCAATTTCCTCTTTCATGAAATATTTGTAATTCCTCCAAAATGATTGCACCGCTTGCATTCATAATTAGGGTTTAAATTTCCAAATTAATCAAAGTATTATTTCCTTTTAGGAATTTCTTTACCCCTTAAACGTGACACAAAAGTCAGCCTAAATTGTCACTACCCACCAGATTAAACCAGAAAGAAAACCCTAAAAGAAACATCTCCTATCCTTTGGAAAACGTTGGAAGAATAGAATATGTGCAGAAGAAAAGAGGGAAAGCGTTTCGAGCAGTCTACTCCAACAGAATCAGGAAAACCTCACGACAGGAGCACGGACAAGTTCGTGGTGTTAGGAGATTCCGGATCAATCACTCACAAATGTTACGCAATTACCTGGGGAGATCCTTCCATCATATGTTAGGAGATTCCGGACCAAGTAAGTCTTATCGAACAACCCTTTTTGCAACCAGTCACTCCTCCTTCTGATAAGTCTTGGGGACTCGCTCCAATTAACAACCCAACCGCCACTAGCAGATGTGAGTGGGATGCTGGTCCTTTCAAACACTTTGTCAAAAGTTTAGAAGCTTTCTCGATTAAAGATGACGAATCCAAGGACCAAGTAGGTGTACAACGCCCAAACCCATTTCAAATTGGAGATTTGGTAACAAAGGCGACCGCATTTCAAGTTGGAAATGTGACAGTGAAAATGACCGTTCACTTTCATTCACCTAAAGAAAGGGGAGATAAGCCATACCTGGTAGCGGATGTTATCTTAGGCGATTACTGCAAGCTCATCAATGCCGACAAACTGGAAGGCGTGACGATTTAATCACGATGGCTTGAACCCTACAGTACCTAAGACGCTGTGCTACCACTTTCTCCAGCGTTCTCCATACCTAAAGCGTTGTGCTATCTTTTCCTCCAACGTTTTCTTTAGTATTTCTTCCAGCAATTTCCTCTTTCATGCAATATTTGTAATTCCTCCAAAATGATTGCACCGCTTGCATTAATAATAGGGTTTAAATTTCCAAATTAATCAAAGTATTATTTCCTTTTAGGAATTTCTTTACCCCTTAAACGTGACACAAAAGTCAGCCTAAATTGTCACTACCCACCAGATTAAACCAGAAAGAAAACCCTAAAAGAAACATCTCATATCCTTTGGAAAACGTTGGAAGAATAGTATATGTGCAGAAGAAAAGAGGGAAAGCGTTTCGAGCAGTCTACTCCAACAGAATCAGGAAAACTTCACGACAGGAGCACGGACAGGTTCGTGGTGTTAGGATATTCCGGATCAATCACTCACAAATGTTACGCAATTACCTGGAGAGATCCTTCCATCATATGTTAGGAGATTCCGGACCCAAGTAAGTCTTATCGAACAACCCTTTTTGTAACCAGTCACTCCTCCTTCTGATAAGTCTTGGGGACTCGCTCCAATTAACAACCCAACCGCCACTAGAATAGTCATCACCAGCAGCCTCCATGAGATTCTGCAAGAAGTGATTATGATTAATATCAACATATATATATATAAAAAAATCATGATTAATCAGAATATCAAGTCGTATAACAAGCCTGGAGCAATACCTGGAACAGAGAAGGAAGCAATTCTATGATGGGAGGAGTCTTAGAGCCTTCTTTATATTTCGCAAGTTAACGGGATCCCGGGAAGAAAATGAGTCTCTACTTGCCATGTATAGAGGCTACAGATGCGGGATAGCAATCAGCGGATGCTTATCAAACCTGAATATTTGAAGGCAGCTACCGTGCGATAAAAAGAAATGCATCCAGTCCAAGAAACGGACCAAATTACATTCGGGTAACACGAATTGAAACCTTTCATGTGAATTTATTTTACTATCACCTTCTAATTCCTACCCCGCAATAATGCAACCATTACGTGCTAGGCAGGGGACTTAATGTTGATGGCGTATTTTAGTTCAGGACTAAATTGTAAAACCAGTATTTAATGTGCTGACATCCTGCAAAGGGTAAAGCCGTTTGATAAGTGATGAGTACCTCTTCACTTTATTTATTCGAAGAAATTCAATAAATATACAAAATTCACCCAGAATGGTGCATGTAGCAACAATCCCAAATATTCTGTGAATTTTAGCATTATTAATTAATGCATGATTTTCCTAGTATTTCCTGTGTTGTTCCTCGCCAAACTCTCATTGTTAGAATGACATGACGACTGAGTGTTCACTCTCAGCAGAGTAACATGAATCTCCAAGTGCCAATTTTGAGGCATGTACGAAATACCCGTACAGGCTACATCACTCTCTGACAAAAGAGAATTTCGAATCGATGCGCTCTCAGCTCGATCGAACGTATTTAATTTCCTTAAGGAAAATCTGGACTGTCCATATCAGTCTCAGAAACGATTGCAGCCACACAAGTTGGCCACGCAATTTAACAAGCCTAGACAAAACTTGGCAAGAACGGGCAATTGACGTGATGGCCATCGGCGGGCCCACTTGTGCCATAGCCGGTCGAACATCACACGGACACCTCCCAACAACGTCAAACGCCAACCCTAAATAGGGTGACCGTGCTGCTTTGTAGAGGTTCGATCGAATGTAGACTTTCCAGGGTAGTCTAAAACCATCGCAACCGTCCAACTTTTAAAGCGTAGTTGGACGGATTAGATCATCCCATGAATGATCAGAGAAGCGTCAATGCACACGTTGGCGGGCCCACTCCTCACCAACCCGATCGGTTTTCTCACGACAAAGCCATGGAGCAATGAACGTTTGCTCGAAGCATGACTGGCGTGATGCTTTGAAAGGTCGCGGAAATTCCACTAGTGTCTTAAAACGATCACAACCATCCAACTTATAAAACCTATTTGGATGGCTTAGATCGTACCTAGGACCATCAGGAAGGTGCACATATGTTCACTGTCAGCCCAACGTGGGCCCCACATGGTCGGTCCTCCCAAAGGAAAAACGTGGTTTGCAAACCGTTTGGCCAAAGTCACGCGTGCGTGATCGTTTAAAAACCCTAATTAGGGTTTGCGGCGATGCATATCTGTCGTAGTTCGATTGCGTCCATCCATCTTCACCATCCTAAATGGAGGGTGTAGATATAGACTCAAGAGGTCCCAAGGTTGTCGACGTGATCACTATGGGCCCATCTGTGCGTGTGATCGGCCGGCTTAGGCGAACCATGTCCGAGCGTCTCGAAACGCACGCCCTAAGGTGGCATGTCGCGCGACTTCCATATCCTTTGCGGCAATGGATTTCTGTCGCAAATCGATCACGACCACTCATCTTTTCTATTAAATTTGAGTGTCCTAGATCAAGCCTTCGTGGGACTGAGAGGTATAGACGTACACAACAACGGACCGCCTCCATGCGTGACCGATCGGTGCCACCAAAAGTAATGCCCATGCTTGAATTCGATCAAGCCAAAGAGGGATGCTTGCGCACCTCTTAAAAACCCTAAAATTCCATCAACGGTTGTAGATATATGTCGGAAACCATCTCGTCCGTCCAACTTATCCATCTTGGACGGAAAACCTAGGTTAAAATCTAGACGACCAATGAAGCACCCCGGTGATCACCGTCCACCACTCTTCCACAGGGAGTGATCGACCAGGGGATGGCCCTCCCGTTTGGCCTCCAAACGATCACTTGAAGATGATTGGATGTGATGCTATTTTAAGACGCTTAATCCTCGACTTATTCGGTTAAGCTTTAAAACAACGATGCTTCATACATATTGTTTTTGATGTATTACATGCATCGAGCATACACAATATTTCACGAATACCAACTCGTTAAATAACTTAGCACCGTATGTTATTTCCTGCATGGGTCCCATGATCCGCTCATTCGAGACATCAAGCATGTCACAAACTGGGGGATACTTACTGGGATATTGGTCTGGCGGTTTACAACGTGCAGTGTGCAACGCGCCATTACAAGAACGTGTCGGCAAAAGGTGGACGGTTAACAGTGATGAGGGAAGTGGGCAAAGGTGTGATCGTGTGACAATCACCACTCCTACACGACCCCACTACTCCATCACTTCACCTCTTCCACTTCATACGAGATGAGGGTTGCACTCAATGACTTGTATAAATAGGTCCTTCACCTATTTCCAACACAGACGGAGAGAAACCAAGTGTTGTCATAGTATTCAGAAAATACCCAGAACTGATAGCTTTCATTGTGCAAGCCAGTTCATCATTCTGATACAAGTCATAAACAACCAACACCTTCACAATCTCAACAACTTCTTCGATTCCCTCCCTAAGATCAACCCCATCTCCTTCACTTTGTGACCGAAGTAAGTCTGGAACGACCATTTCTTGGTTTAGGCCAGAATTGTATAGATTGATCTCTCGAATCAAAAGCACTCCCGTGCAGTGCATTATTTAGGGTTTAGATTCGTTTCTCATCCACACACTCAAATTTACCAAAACCAGTAGAAACAATTTTCACCCATAAAAAAGTTGGCTGTGGAAAAAGCTTCTACCCAAAATTTAGCTGAAAGTCCTGACTAAATAAGATATGTTATGCCTATATCCACTAGGTGTCGGTGTTTAGATTCAGCCACACAATTTTGCTCAGGTGTATGAGAGCATGAAATCTCATGACTAATACCAGAAGTAGCTAAAAAGTATTAAAGTTCATTGTTGATGAATTCACCACCACCATCAGTTCTCACTGTAAGAATTGGATACTGCAAATGTTTCTCAACATGAGCCTTAAATTGATAGAAAATTTTCTTAAAGTCAGACTTCTCAGAAAAAGGATAAATCCAACAAAATTTTGAAAAATCATCAATGATATTAATATAAAACTTGTATCCAATAATAGATGTTACAGGACATGGACCCCAAAGATCAAGATGTAATAACTCTAGAGGTTTTGAACTACAATGAGCAGACATTGTAAATGGAAATTTGTGACTTCTTCCTAGTTCACAGTCACTACAAAAGAGTGGAGTTTTGAGTACATTGGGTAAATGTAAAGAACTACAAACAAGTTTCATGGTTTGAAATGAAGGATGAGCTAATCTCTTGTGCCAGACTTCTGAAGAAACTTTTGAGACACTAGAGAGAGCTTTATTGAGTATGGAATGATGAGTGAACCGTAAGGGATATAATCTATTATGATGAGGGCCTTGTAAAATTATCTTCCCAGTGAATAAGTCCTTCACAGAAAAACCTGAAGAGTCAAAGGTTATTGAGAAATGATTGTCTGAAGTAAACTTGTGAACTGATAGGAGATTCTGAGAGGCTTTTGGTACAAGAAGTATATTGTTAAGATTAAAAGTGTGATTAGGAGTGGATTTGAAAGAAAAACCCGTGCTAGTAATTCCCATACCTTCTCCATTAGAAACTTGAATCTCTTCAAGACCTTCATAAGTTGCAACATCTTGAAGTTCAGACTCATCATATGTAGTATGATTGTTTGCACCTATATCCGCATACCAAGGATTGCTGCCAAAAATATTTGCAGAAGCTAACATAGCACTTAGATGTTGTGGTGTATGATAGCTTTGATAAGAAAAATTCAGTCGATCACTGCATTCTAAAGCACTATGTCCATATTTACCACAAATTTGACATAGAAATGGTGTAATGTAGCAGGAGTTGGATATCCTTGTTGAGATTGAAATCCTTGTGGAGATTGAAATCCTAGTGGAGGCCTAACAACAGTTGGAGAATAAGAAGCAGTAGATGGACCTCTACCTAAAAGTGAAGGAGCAGAAGTACTGCCTGGAGTAAAGTTGGAAGATCTACCACCACCACGACCAAAGGAAGAAGAAAATCTACCACCAAAATTATTAGATCTACCACCAAATCCACGTCAAGAGTATCTATAGTTGTTCATATTAGCAGCAGCAAAGACTTGATTTGACGATTCAACAACAAATGCTCGACTAGATGATTCCGTGAGAATTGACTTGTTTCTATCACCAATAACTAAATCGTCACTCAAAAGATTGTTATGAAGTTCTAAACTAGTGATTGGAGGATAACGGTGACGCATTGAAGTTGCAAATGGTATGTAATCAGAATTAGCAGATAAGGTGATTACAACTAATTCTTTATCAGAGATACCAATTGAAAAAGTGGGTGTCTAACAACCACACCCAATATTTCGCTTAGCAATCTGTATGGACAATCTCCAATATACTTATTAGAGAATCAACTAGACAGTCAAACTCAGTCTAGATAAAAAGTATATCAAAGAATTTATATTTCAATCTCTCGATTTGATATATACTCAAGCAAATAGAAATCTGCGAGTCTTTATCAAATACTAGAGAGATAACTTGGATGGTACCAAAGACCAATATCCAAGTGTCAATCAATTTAAATCAACAAACTAAAGGTCGGATATTCTAATTGATTGAACAACGCACAACCTGTATTATTTCAATTATATAAACAAATATAATGTGGAATAGAAATAACAAAGACACCAGAATTTTGTTAACGAGGAAACCGCAAATGCAGAAAAACCCCGGGACCTAGTCCAGATTGAACACACACAGTATTAAGCCGCTACAGACACTAGCCTACTCCAAACTAACTTCGGTCTGGACTGTAGTTGAACCCCAATCAATTTCACACTGATCCAAGGTACAGTTATGCTCCTACGCCTCTGATCCCAACAGGATACTGCGCACTTGATTCCCTTAGCTGATCTCACCTACAACTAAGAGTTGTTACGACCCAAAGTCGAAGACTTTAATAAACAAATCTGTATCACACAGAAAAATCTACGATAATAGATAAATCCGTCTCCCATGAATATACCTACGAGTTTTGTTCCGTCTTTTGATAAATCAAGGTGATCAGGAACCAATCAATAATACCAGACTTATATTCCCGAAGAACAGCTTAGTATTATCAATCACCTCACAATAATCTTAATCGACGTAGCGAAAAAAGATATTGTAGAATCACAAACGATGAGACGATGTTTTGTTTGTGATTACTTTTCTATCTTGCCTATCGGAGATATCAATCTCAAGCCAATTATTACAATTGTACTCGTACGATAGAAACAACAAGATCAGATCACACAACTACAAGAAAAGTAGTATCGGTCTGGATTCACAATCCCAATGAAGTCTTTAAGTCGTTAACCTGGTTTAGAAGAAGAAACCAAAGGTTAAAGGAGAATCGACTCTAGCTATGCAACTTGTATCACACGTAAGGTGTGGGGATTAGATTTCCCAGTTGCTAGAGTTCTCCCTTATATACACTTTCAAATCAGGGTTTGCAACCAATGTTAGCTTAGTAACAAAGCATTTAATATTCACCGTTAGATGAAAACCTGATTAGATTCAAGCTAATATTTCTCAACCGTTAGATCGAAAACTTAGCTTGTCATACACATATGAAATGTCCACTTTTGGGTTTATGAACCGTATCCAAACATTAACATTTGTTAGTTCGACAAGTCAACCAAATGGTTAGACATATGATTACTCTCATATCAACCTTATTCTTCTTCACCATAACTAGTTCAAATGACTCAAATGAACTAGTTAGAGAGTTGTTCAATTGCAAGGAAATATTATGTAACTACACAAGACACAATTGAAGCAAAATCGGTTTGATTCACTTGAATCGGTTCATGAACTTTATAGCCACGGTTTGCAAAAGCATTCCTTAGTTTATTTAAACATTAGTTCAAGAACAACCGACTTTAGATATAACCTACTCAAGTTCGCGGACTGGGTTCGCGGACTTAAGCTCATGGAAGGAGTTCACAAACTCCAGCAGAAATTCTTGGGTCGAGAACTTCCTCCAGTTCGCAGACTGAGTTCGCGGACTTGGCTCACGCCACTTCCATTTCTCTTGATCAACAAAGTTCGCAAACTTTGGTTCAAGGAATAGGACTTACGCATATATGTGTTTCCACAACAATGTTTATATCCACCAATGGTTATGTAATCTAAACTCTCATTTCAATCATTGAAACATTCTCAGAGAACGTTATATAGCCGTTATTCACAGACCATTTTTCGTCAGACCAATTTCCAAAGTGATTGAAACATAACATGACTTTCGTCACTTGGTAACGATGAATTCGGCTAAAACGAAAGCTTACCAACACACATTTCGAGAAATAGATAGGCGAGATAAACTCGGCTTGAAATAGCAAATGTGTATAATGAAAGTCTATATATCAAAACGACTTTTGTCTCAACAGATAAGTTCAAGTCTCCACATACCTTTTAGTCGATGAAGATCCACCAGTTCCTTGAGTAGTCCTTCGTCTTGTATGATGATTTCCATTGATTCTTGAGCTCAACTACACTTTCTATCATAATCCAAGACCTTAGCTCTAATAGGCTAGTAATCAAGACTTATAGTTTTGATCACTAATATTGACAAACATGCTTGAGATAGCAACGCATGCAAGTTTGATCGAGCAATGCTCTAACAACTTCACCCGCAACAACAAGTTGATCAGAAAGTGACTTAATTTCAGTTATTAAAGCAGGGATTGATTTATCACCTTGTTTGAGCGCAAGAAGCTTAGTGCGAAGTTGAATCGTATGAGTTGAATATGATCTTGCAAATCGTTCTTCAATGTTGATCCATAATTGATGAGATGTTGCAGATCCAGCAAAATAAGCAATGACAGAATCAGAAATTCTAGAATGTAACCACATCAAGATAGTAGGATCCTCATCCGTCCAATCGGTGTATAGATAATTCTCAATTCCATTGAGTTCATTTCGATTGTTGGTGAAACGTGGAGGACAAGGAAAAGATCCATCAAGAAATTTCATTAATTTGTATTTACGAGTAACAGGAAGAACCAGATTTTTCAAGGTAAGAAAGTTGGATTCAGTAAGTTTTAGAGAGACAAAGCTATGTAATTGATTAGGAGAAACCCTAGTAATGGAATTGGAAGTTGGATTTTCCATTGTTGAAGATGAAGATGAAGGAAATTCTTGAATCATACAAGATCAAGAGAAGAAGAAGCGGAAGAAGGATCGAAGAACCGGAGAAAGAATTACTTTCTCAGTCTGATACCATAGTAGATTTAGAAACGAAGAACTTCCATTAATTCAAGAAATGAATTACAGGTGAAGATAATTTTCTACATATTTTCATTACAGTACATTAGGTAATAAAGAACGCTGATATTTATTACAGAAAGATCAGTGGTTGGTGGGATGACAGCTAGTCTTCAACCAATGTTAACTTGGCACGTGTATTAGATGCTGAGTGTGATTGCCAGCCTGTATTTGATGCTGATGGAAAATGCCAGCCTGGATCAGTTCTTCCACTTTTATTACAACCATCCGCTCATGCATTTACTTTCTTACAGCCCGCCATTGGTGGTCCGCACAAGCACTTGTTATGGAAATACTCATTCTTTTCGAAGCTCTGCATTTTCCCTCCATATGGTATTTTTCCACACAAGCTATTATAACTCACATTCAACATTTGCAATTTCAAACCACTAATTTCTTTAGGGATTCTACCAAAGATTTTGTTATGTGATAGATCCAACCAAGTTAAACTCTTTGGAAACTTGACGTTTGACAAATCAAACTCAAATAGATTCCTCGACAAATCGATATATCTTGTCAAACCGTGTTTTGTATTAAAGAATACAGATGCATCCCCGACAAATCTGTTCCGCGACAAGTCGATACTGCCATAATCCAAAGCACCTAGAGACTTTGGAATTGGACCTGAGATTTGATTGTGAGATAAGAACAAATTGGGTATAAGAGGACCAGGAAATCTCCCGAAAAACTCCGGAATTGAACCCTTGAGTCTGTTCCTAGACAAGTCTATGGATTCAAGGTTTTTAAGTTCTGAAAGATTGGGCGGAATGGAGCCGGAGAATTGATTAAAATAAAGATCGAAGTACTTGAAATTAGTAAGTTGGTTAAGGAAGTTGGGAACCGGAACTGAGAGACTTAAATGGGTGAGAACCAACATTGTGAGACGCTTTAACTTTGTGATGGATCATGGGATAGTACCGATGACATTTGTGAGGTGCTTGAAAAACACTGTTTCAAGGTATGGAAGATCCCCTACCGATGATGGAATTTGGCCAGAGATTTCACCTTGAAAGACAGTGAGTCGGTTGATAGGTTTGGTGTTACGATCACATTTGACTACGTACCACTCACAACAGTCTGTATTTGGAACCCATGAAGCTAGATGATAAGGGTTGTTCAGGGAATTTTTGATATTCATAAGAGCTTTGTAGTACTAGGATTGCATTTTCCTAAAGCTCCATGAGAAGGTGATATTAGGGTAGTAGTAGTAGCTAAGAAGAGATGAAAGAGTGAGTAGTAGAGAGGAGAGTGCTGGATCTTCACGGTGTTTGGCTATGTTTTGCTACGTTGCTATGAAGAGAGACGAGAAGTCGGGAATTGCATTTATAGCACCATCCAGCTTGACACACATTACGTTCGCACATGCATATATATATATTAATAATATGATTTCAGGTGATTTTTCTCTGTTGTGGTTGAAAGCTGAACAAAACTCTCTTCCTAGAGCTCCTGGCCCCACCAGAAAGTATTTCGACCAATAAGAAACTTCTGTTGTTTCACACCACCAATATTTCACCCAAGAACACCACCGAATATCAGACCTAAAACAAAAACTAGACTTACATCTCAATCAGTGGAGTTTATTTTCCTTCTGTTACTGCACACAACAACTAATCACGACTCTCTCCTCTTGCAAACTAAACCCTAATCACCAATGGTTTACCAAAATGGTGGTAAGAATCGTGGTGCGAATGTCAATCCTACGCCATCCATATCAAGAGATCACCGATATTGCTTCTCTTCACACGACTAAGCGGCGAAGAAAAATGCTCTAGGTTTCTCCGTCCCAACTACCAGTTACATATACTCTAGGTTTCTCTCACATGAAATCCAGAGTTTGAGAAACAAGTTGAATATTTAGAATTACAAAAAAAACAATGGTCGCCTCTTCCTCTCTCTGTCTATTTTACTCCCGCTTATTCAACGTTCTACCTCCATGTTCTAATTTTTGTTATTCTTTTGCAGGTGATGATAACTTAATTCCAATTACATCTTTTCTCATTATTTTTTATATTTAGTTTTGCAGGGGGTGATCATAAAAGAACCGAGGTAATTGATTCTATGCATTGGTTTACGTAAGTTTTTTTTTAGTTTATTCTAACGCTTTTGCTTTATTTGTTGCAAAGATTAGTATTGATGGGGTTGTCTTCATTTAAGCGGGAACATAGTTGTTTCTTGATTGTATGTGAGTTTACCCTAACCCTAGATGAATAAGGCTTGTTTAATTGAAGACAACCCTAGGTTTTCTTGATTGATATAACTAATGGTGCAGAGATGCGGTGTGTAAATGTGGCTGGAAATCAATTTATTTCGTTCTTAGTTTGTATTTAATTAAACACGGGAACTGAATTTTATAGGGATTATGAACACTGGCGCAAAATATTGTTAATAGAAATGTATGGGATTCTTATCTGCGAAATTTAAAACTGTTACAAGAACTGAAGGGTGGAAATTCTTAAGAGCTAATAATGCTTTTCTTGAACTCGAAATCCAGCAATTCTTATGAACTATAGACTTTTCACAACTAATTCACGAGGCACGGTGGTCTGTTGGTTTAGTCATTATTTATTTCTTTAATTATTTGTAGTTCTAATTTGGGAATTAAGATCAAGTGATATGGAAGATGCAGTTCAGGTCTCCATATATACTTTTCGGTGGTTTAATATGGATACTTTTCATTGACTAATGTTAGAAACATTTCTACAGACTTAGGGATCCAATTTCTTTTTATTGACTAATGCTAGAGATATTTCTACAGGTTTAGGGATCCAATTTATTTATATTGAGGCATATAGACAGAGTCATGGAGATGTTTCTAGCATTAGTTTTTGCAATGGTTCCCAAAACGAGAACAACTATTGGGGTGGAAGTTATGCAGTACTTAAGTAATTTAATTACAAGGTATTCGAACAAACACATACATACTTACAATCCTAAATGTGCATTTGTTTTATACCACAGGTGGTGTTCTCAACTTGACTGTTAATATGCACAGTACCCTCCACATGGGAGAGAGATTCATTTTTTTTAATGAACTCAATCAGATTCAGTTCCTCATTGGTTCATATGGATTCGTTTAGTTCTTGCCATACCTTATTTGATGGTCATAATTTGTCATGTTATTCATGTATTATTGTTGTATAGGTTTTAGATCCGAAAAAAGTAAATTTGTGTTCTCTTGAAAAAGATATTCAGTAGTGGCATTTTAGTCACCCCTACAAGGATTAATTACATACAGATATTTTAATGTCATCCCCTTATGCTTTTTTTGTTTTTGGTTACTATCCCTTAGACTTTAGCACTATAGTTGGTCAACAATGAAGTTCACTACTTCTTCTACTGTTTCTCCCCTAATGTTGGTAAAGGTCTGTCTTCTATCAAGCTCAACAATATCTAACTAACTCAATGAGAATTGAACTCATTCATGATTATTTTTACAGTTTTGTGGTTGTTTTCCAAGTCCATACGTATTATTGTTCTGTTATTCTTTATACAAATCTCTTGAATTTCCCATTATTTGCATTTCAGTTCTGTTTCCATCGCATGGTATTTGTACACAATCTAGAAATAAATGGATATCTAACCTGCCACTTTTTTATATTAGATGATGATTTTCTAAGTTGTAATGTTGATGTTGGCTTTGTTTTGTTGAAATTAGGAGGAAGATTCTGAATTAATTATGATAGCCGGACAAGTAGCTTTCTGTTCTCAAGGATATAATCAGAGGAATACAGGTAAACGACTTTGTATAAAAATTAGCTGGATCGACGAATTTAAGTATCTTCTTACAGTTACAGTTCCTGCAAAATTGTGATATAGATGCATTCCTAAGGTAAATTTACTTATTTAGATTATGAAGAAGTATATTTGTTTCATCGACAATGTGAAATTTCAACTTCACATTTTTTATTTTTTATCTTCTTTTTCCATTCTTTAACATAAGCTCATGTTGGAGGCAGGAAATGCTACTGACAAATATAGCGGAAAGAGAAGCTGTTCACGGTGTTGCTATGAGTTGAGCATCCTGGTATTAGAATTCCACCACTATTTTCCATGATGATCCTCCTGGACAAAAGTTTGGTCACATCACCTACTTAGAAAACTAAAGTTCTTCGTGGACAGGCTGCTGGTGCGACTGCTATGGAAGATAAGCTTAGTTCTTGCTGTATAGATATTAGTGTTTAAAAGAGAACCAAGATTAGGTCTCTTTGTGAACCACACGGTCTGTTTGACAAAATACTGAATTTAACAACTCTATTTGGTGTAAGTATTCTTTGTGGAAGTCAGTTCCACAGTACTATAGAAAATGTGGAAGACAGTGTCGCAATACTATCAAAAGTATTTGGGTGCTCAAATGAAAAAGACTTGGATTGTGCAATACTGTAAATATTGTAACGTCTCCCTGACTCAAACGAGTGGTTCAACTTCAAAACCATTATATATGCATTGCTTAAACAAAGACGACAATGGGAGTCTATAAACATTTGAAAAGTAATGGAGGCAATCAAAGTTGTGAAGTATGTACCATTTAATCATGTGACACCAAAATATACTTTTCTCTACAAAATATCTAGGCCCGTGCAACACACGAGCGCATCATCTAGTATATATATATGTTACCAGCTCTATGCATGATTCCACTATTCTTTCAAGTAGGAATTACCTATAGGTACTAGTTTAGTGATACTAATTAGTGGCAGGTCCACCCACTAAAGCCCAGTAAGCATAGGTCCATAATTAAAAGAAAACATGAAAGTGGACCTAATTTTTTAAGCCTAGGTCCTGTACACGTGCGGGAGACATGTGACGTATTATCATAATTCCCAAAACACCCCGCACTATATAAAAACGGATAGAGATGTTCGTTTTTTTTTCATTCTCTCAATTTATGTTTTCAGAGAAGAGCTCTGCAAGTGAAGATTATTTGAGGTGCTTGTTCGATTCGTGAGTTCGATTCATGAGTTCGAGCTCTGCAAGTGTAATCGGTAGGTGGATTTTTTGTTCTTACGATATTCATGCTTGATTTTTTAATTTTTTTACTTAGATTTTGATAAAAATCCTTCAGATCTAGATAGAAAGTCATGTTTTATGTTCATTTCATTAGTAGATCTGATGTTTTAATTCCATTTTGTTGGTCTTTGGTTTGTTTTTAGTTTGCTTTTGTGTATTAATCATCAATACGTATATGATGTACTTGTGGTTTTTGATGAAAATAGTCCAGATCTAGCTATAAAATCATGTTTTACGTTCGTTTCGCTTGTAGATCTGGTATTTTAGTTTCATTTTGGTGGCTTTTGGTTTGGTTTCAGTTTGGTTTTGTGTATTAACCATCAGTACGTATATGACGTACTGTTAATCTGTGTTTACTATGCATCCATAGGTTTGGTTTCAATTTTTTACAGTGTTTTTTTGGTATGAATTGACAGTACATATATGGCGTACTCTTCTGATTTTGTTTCATTCGAAGTTTTTGATGGTGTAGCTTAGGCTCGATATTCAAACTTGCCTGAGTGTAGTTCGTCATTTTTAATATGCAGAACTTCTGTTGGAGAAACACAATGGAAAAACTGAAACGTCGTCTGCAGGTCAACACTTTAAAACTAGAAAGTGTGCCTAGGGTCTTAGGCAAGCTTAATACTGGCTTAAGCTGCTCATATTTAACGGGTTTGAACTCGAAGAATCCGTCATTTGGCATTTTTTATTTTTGGTAGTCATTTTTATGTTACTGGTGATCAGAATTTAATAGAGGATGATGTTTTGGTTATGATGTTCCAAACCATAGTTCTGGCCTTGAAAGTGATTTTATGGGTCATAGCCTCATAGGTGTACTTTAGGAATTAGGAAGTACTAATGATGAATATTTGGGAAGTTTCTTCGGTGGTCTCTCGTGTTTTACAGCTATGAAATCCAACACTTACGGGCACATCAACGTATGCTTGTACATAACTATGTTTTAAATAGAGTTTTAGTGCTTCAAAATCTGTCTAAGTTGTACGGAACTGTGTAGAGTCTGACGCTTAAACAAATTGATGTCGGGATGTATAAATTTATTCTTAGCTTCCAGGCTCATTGTGCGTGCATGTCTGCTAGTTAATCAGAATAAGAAATGCAGTGTTAGCTTTTTCCAGGCTCATTGTGCGTGCATGGCTGCTAGTTAATCAGAATAAGAAATGCAGTGTTCGAGTGTTCCGACTGCTTTGAAAGCATTCCCTCTTGCAAGATTGTTGATAACAAGACAAGCTTGTAGCAAATTATTCATTGGAGGTAGTCTCTCTCTCTCTCTCAAATATAGTGTGTACCATTTTGAACACAAAAATCATTCTTAAGTTTTTATAACATCAATTCCCATGAACATTACAATGCTAACCTTCTCAGCCATGATCTATATGTCCTTAGAATCTTAGGAAATATTAGTTTGAGAGATGACTTAATCACTATTGACCTTATAACTTATAAGTGTTTAAACATTGCCTGAGTAAGATACAATAGATGGAACAAATGTTTGAGAACATGATCATATGAATGTAGTTGATTTGCAATAATTTTAGTTGTTGTAGATGAAAACAAAAAGAGAAAAAAGAAAAATGTCCTCTGTAACATGAAATGCTCCATCTTTGGAAGCACCCTTTGACCTCAGTGGAGTGAAATGAAAAGCTATTTACTTCCCCATTACTTGTTGGTATGTCATACGTGTATAAGCTTTGTACGGTGAAGTCATATAACTTAAACGTGACAGGTCTTTCTCATGACACCAACGAACCTGTACTCAAGGAAGCTTTTGAGCAACATGGTGAAATCATTGAAGGTATTCCATTTTGATCCAAAATCTCCATTTTCTGAAGCTATTAAATGAGTGAGAATACATTTTTAAGAATATACGTTATTTTTTCAATCAGTTAAGGTTATATGTGATCATCTTTCCAGCATGAGTATGTATGTATAATACTGAAGTGTTGTCACCTTTTTTAGTCTTATCCGTCAGTACATATACGAAATACTGTAATATTTGTTTCGATCCTCTTATTTTTCATAGATCTATTACCTATTCTTGTCATGTAGTTGATTTGTTGTTCATGAATCTTCAGTACATATGTAGCATACTGATAGGAAATGCTATTTGGATGTGCTTTGTCTCATTTTTTAGTCTTATCCGTCAGTACATATACAAAATACTATAATATCTGTTTCGATCCTCTTATTTTTCATAGTTCTGTCACCTATTCTTGTCATGCAATTGAGTTTGGCCACTTCTTTGACATGAAGTTCAGTTTTTAGTTCATTACTCGGCAGTACGTATATGTCAAACTGATATAAACTTCTTCTAATTCTGTTTTATTCACAATTTTGCTACTTCTTTTGGTTTGATCCATGAGTACGTATGTGAGATACTAAAATATGTGCTTTGATTCAGTTATATTCATGGATTCATCACTTCTTAACATGCAATTGAGTTTTTAGTTTATGAATCTGCAGTTCGTATATGACGTACTGATAGAAACTTCTTTTGATTCTGTTTTGTTCATGGTTTTGCCACTTTTTTTTTTGTTTGACCCATGAGTACGTGTGCGAAATACTGAAATAAATGGTAGCTTTGTTGATGTGTTTTAATATTGTTATATTCTGATCACATTTACAGGTTCCATATGTCCAACGGATACACACTCTATATGTAAGCAGTGCGGCAGATATATACTCAGATTTGTAAGTAGTGCAGCAAATATGTACTCAGATTTGTAAAAATTGCAGCAGATATGTACTCAAATTTTAAGCATGGTGGCAGATATGTACTCAAATTTGTAACACAAATTTAGCAGATATGTACTCATTGTGGTATTTTATATGTTTTAATTAAATTTGGACCTCCCGATAAATAAAATCTCGATTTGGTAAAAGTATGTTATTTCATACATATTTAACCAGTAGGGTATATTAGTCATTTCCATGTTTTCAAAAAACTTTGGACCCTAGGATAAGAATAAAATTCGGTTGGACCCTCCTATAAATAACCTTATGGGCTTAGGACCAAACAAGAAATTTTCCTTCTTTCAATTATAAGACAACACTTAAGCCTAATGGACGCGGAGAACACACCCTTGTTCTTCGAGTCCTATTGTACTGCATGTGAACAAGCACCTATATCATCAACTAAAGGAGTCACCATCGATCCATGGCCTAAGGGTGTGAAGTTTCTTTGTTGCTTCTTCTCACTTTAGTCATCGATATCATCATCTACGGACTGAACCATAAGCTGGGCCATCACTTTATTTGAGTTCCGCGTCAATAATTGTAATATTGTACTATAAAGAATAATGCCGGTTTCTATGGAAGCCCAAATTAAACAAAAATCTGCAACAAAATACGTAAGATGTATTGTTGCTGGGACCAACAATTTTTTTGATCGCCGAAAAGAGAATTGATTGAAAAGAGCAATTAAGAGGGGTACCTAAACCCAAAGATTACAACCGAACAAAAAAGGGGAGTCGAAAGGGGATTCGACTACCCAAGTAAAAACCACAAAAAACTACAGAGACCGATACAAGGAGTCCCATAAAGAGATCACTATATTTGCCATAAGCCCTAACATCCTTATCTTTGATTCGGCCGAAAAGAAAGCTTGTAATTTGATATCTCTAATTAGGCTTGCCAAAGTTTTCTTTTTGTTGTCGAAGATTCTAGCATTTCGCTCTTTCCATATGCACCACCATATTGCAACCGAGATGTTATTCCATATTCGACTAAGCCTTTCATATCCCCAATTAAACTTCCAAGTCTTCATAGATATGGTGATGTTAGGATCGTATGTCCATAGGAAGTGACACCCCTCAACAAAATAATCCCATACTTTCCATGTTCTCCAACATTCGAAGAACAAGTGCGAGATCGATTCATTATCCTCTTCACAAAAACGACAAACACTAGAGATATCCATACCTCTTCTTAAAAGCTTATCCGCCGTCATTACTCTATCATGCGAAAGAAGCCAAAGAAAGAAATTGACTTTTTGAGGGTAATCATGGCTCCAAATGATATTAGTTGGATAATTCGGCTCACTTTGATCACCATCTTCTCCAATTCCATCCTTAACCGTATATTGACCACGATCGTTTCCAACCCATATTCGGGTATCCGTAACACCTTCTTTAATAGATATAGAGTAAAAAAGGTTTGATATTGATAAGACTTCACTTGAGATATTTTGCGAGTATCTTTGTCTAGACATAAATTTCCATCTTACACCACCTTCCCTAACTTCATACATATTAGCCACCACACCGGGACCAACAATTATTTTGTGATAGACATGTAAAAGTTGCATGAGCACTTACTGGACGAAAATGCTTTCTATAAACCAAGATTTATATACCAAAATCTTGCACCAACATAGTGTCAATCACTAATTTGGTTACAGGCCCTTATTGATTTATGATTCTGGTGTGAAATCTTGGTGATTAAGGTAGCACTTCCGGTTAAAACCTAACTACTGCCTCAGGCAGAATTTTTATCCTGTCTCTTCTGTCTATCGATTCAAACTAAGGTTCTCCTAATTACGAAAAAAAGATCATTTTCACAGCCTATTCATTTGTTCTAGAAGCCATGAAATGTGTACTTCTCTGTATTGGACTCCAACGTATAAATAAGGCATGCTAGTTGTTGAGATTGAAAATCTTTGGCATCCATGTGCGTATATGAATTCAGTGATCACACCAACACGGCGAAACCATGTTTGTTTATTCATGACTCTTCTGAGTCATCTGGATCTGACTGAAATTGTCTGATTTGAGTTAGATTTGATTCAATATGTTTGTTTTGAGTCAGATATGTCTGAACTAACTCAAAAATATATGAGTCAGTGGTTTAGTCCCACGAGTCAGGGATACTTTATTACATGACTCAAACGGGTCCGAGTCAGGGATTATGTCTGAGTTAGAGGTCGAGTCAGATCTAACTCAAAATGGAAAACAAACGGTCTGACATCTGATTCGTGACGAGTCAGGGGTTGACTCAAATCCAGATCGCGAGTCAAATGCAAACAAACATGGTGTAAAACCCATCTATTGAATCTTACTCCCTCAAACTTTGGAAGTTTTAGGCCGGTTATAAAAATGAAAATTTTATTTTCTTAGTGTCTTTATGTTGAGATCAATACTCACATTGACAAAAACTTCATTATTCATATTCAATATAATATGAGAGGGTCACTCCAATCCTATGATGCACGAACACGTCTATCTTCACCGTGTTGAACACTATACTTGTTTGACACTTGTCTGACATGCAATGGACATGCCACATCGTGTGTAGGATCAGAATCTCGCAATAATAATATTTCAGAGAAATTATCAACAACACAATACAACAGTGTCGCAGAACAATTTCAGGAAGAATAAAATAAATGACGTAAGCTAAGATCACGAGAAAGATATGATAGTCCTGCGAAAATTAGAGAGCTTGCGAAGTTAACATTTATAAGGTTGCGAGAATGTCGCAGACCATACCCGAAAATAAAGGACAGATTAGCTGTCATCCACTATGTATTTCCTTATAAATAGTCGTTCAAGTTGTAAAGAGAGAGAGAGAGATCTTTTTTGAGTAAGAAACAAGTAAATAGGAGAGAGAAAATCTAGAGCAGAGATCATTCTTGATTTCTTTATCTTTTCTTGTAAGAACATTCAAAGATTGATCAATAAAATTAAGAGTGTAAACCTAAAAATGAGTTGATTAATAATGAAATCATATGAGGGGTGTAGTGTAGGATTTCCTGCAACTACATAATGGCGCTAGAAACAGGGAGGTATTGAAGATTATTCTAGAAAAAGCTGAAATTTGATATTGAGATTTGTGAAAATTTAGAGTGATTGATTAAGAATTTTCCATAATTTGTTGCAATATTGTTAACATTTAAGAAATGGCTAGAAGAAGAAATACATCCGAACAACCGACTACTGTTAGAAGAAGCAAGAGAATTGCTGGAAGAGAAACAAGTAAATAGGAGAGAGAAAATCTAAAGAAGAGATCATTCTTGATTTCTTTATCTTTTCTTGTAAGAACATTCAAAGATTGATCAATAAAATTAAAAGTGTAAACCTAAAAATGAGTTGATTAATAATAAAATCATATAAGGAGTGTAGTGTAGGATTTCCTGCGACTACATCGTGTGTTCCGTCAAATGCAATGTTGGATACTCATCCAAATATTATTCGTGGTCATCTCAATCATCATTTCAAATTATCCATTTTATTTAAGTAGTAGTGGAGTATTTAAAAATAAGAATAATCATTTTGTTGAGTAGATTTGTTGGGGTATATATTTAAAAACATAGTTTTGTAATAATATGCCAAAGTTAGAGAGATAGTATGGTGGCATTGTTTTGAGCTCCCACACTATAGGCATGGGTTCAATTCCCACCCCACACAATTTCACTAGGGTATATACTATTTATACTATATATTATATTACATTAGTCCGGGAGCGGGGCCTTGGGGCCTTGGGAGGTCTGCTGATCCAGAAACATTTTTTTTTTTTTGCTGTTTTTAACTTAAATTTTCAAAACGTATTAAGATAATTATATCATGATTAATTACAGTTAATGTTGAAATTTTAATACGGCCGTTTTTTTTGCTGTTACAAAGAAATTTAATTGGCATTTAATCGAAAATTAATTTTCCATTAATTCCATTGATTCTTTTTGATTATAAAAAAAAAAAACTGGTTTCTGGAAGAGAAAAAATAGAACGTTATTTTTATTTCGTCAAGTTTTCTGAGCAAGTGTTGTTGAAAGAGTTATTATTGATTCGATTTCTCAGTGCAGAGAAATCGAAAGAGATAAGCTGTTTTATCCCATAGGGTTTCGACAAAAAACTGACTGCTAGCACAATCAAGAGGCAGAGTCGCGAAACACCTTAAAGATAGCGACCTAGTACGCGACTCAGCGGTTTCTTTGTGTGATTTGATTATAGTGCTTTGTTTCCAACAATTTTAAGGTGATTCGTTTCTGCTATGGAGAATGAAAAGAAGCGCGTTGATGATACCAACAAGCCTTTCAAATTTGAAGGGTTGCATTTCAGAAGATGGAAGCTGAAGATGTTCTTTTATCTCAAACTGATGAAGCTGCATATGATTGTGTCGAGTGTTCATCCTGGAACCCTGGAACCTGCTGCTGATAAGACTGCTGCTGATAAGGCTGCTGCTGTTGCTGCTGGCGGTGGTGCTGCTACAGATCCACCTCCTACCGGTGGTGTTGAAGAAGTTGTTTCTCAAACTCCCGAGGAAAAACAAAAGGCCATCGACAAATGGATCGATAATGACTTTGATTGCAAAAACTACATTCTTAATGCATTATCTGACGATTTATATGAGTATTATTCAACTTTTGAAACTGCTAAAGATGTATGGGATGCATTACAGAAAAAATATGACACCGAGGAAGCGGGTTCAAAGAAATATGCTGTGAGCCGGTATGTGAGATACCAAATGGTGGATGATAGATCAGTTGTTGCACAGGCTCATGAACTTCAAAAAATTTACCACGAAATTGTGGCCGAAGGTATGAAAACTGATGAACAATTTCAAGTTTCTGTAATGATTGACAAGTTACCACCTAGCTGGAAAGATTTTCGTAATACTTTGCGTCACAAGACTAAAGAATTTTCTCTTGAAAGTTTGATTGTTAAGCTCAGGGTTGAGGAAGAAGCTCGGAAACAAGATAAGAAGGAAGAGATTCTCATTGTTTCTAACAATAAGACTCATCCGAATTTAAAACCTAAGAAAAGGGATATGAAACCTAACCCGAACCAGAAGAAAGGAGGAAGGCCTAATCAAAACAAGAACCAACACCCATCGAAAAATGGACAGAATTCCAATTCTGAATTTCTTTGTTATATCTGTAATAAACCAAACCACATGGCTAGGAATTGCAGATTTAACAAGGAAAAGAATAACGCACAAGCTAATGTTGTGGGTGACGTTAAAGGGATATGAAACCTAACCCGAACCAGAAGAATGGGAAAGCTGAAAGAAAGAATCGTACTCTTACTGAATTGACTGTTGCTTGTTTGCTTAGCTCTGGTGCTGCTTCTCATTGGTGGGGTGAATGTTTGCTGACTGTTTGCCATGTTTTGAACCGCATTCCTAATAATAAAACCATGATATCTCCTTATGAACTTTGGAGAAATAGAAAACCTAATGTCTCTTATTTTAGAGTTTGGGGTTGCTTAGCTTTTGTTAGAAAACCTGATCCTAAAAGACATAAGTTAGAAAGTAGAGCTTATGAATGTGTTTTTATTGGTTATGCTCAAAACAGTAAAGCTTATAGGTTCTTTGATATTAATAATAAGGTTATTATTGAATCTATTGATGTTGATTTCTTTGAAGAGAGATTTCCTTTTAAATCTAGAAATAGTGGGGGTTCTTTATCTAGTGTTTTACCTTGAGCTGATTCTGAACATAGATTAGAAGAACCTAGAAGTGCAGAAACTAGGATCACTGAAGTTGAACCTAGAAGAAGTAAAAGAGCTAGGACTGACACAAGAGATCCTGATTTTGAATTTTATGCCGTAGAGGAAGAACCTTCTAATTTACAAGAGGCGTTCAGTTCTGCAGAGTCTAGTTTCTGGCAAGAAGCTGTAGATAATGAATGGGATTCTCATATGTCTAATGGAACTTGGCGTATAGTAGATTTACCTCCTGGTTGTAAGCCTATAGGTTGTAAATGGGTTTTGAAAAGGAAACTAAAGCCTGATGGAACAATAGAGAAGCACAAAGCTAGACTGGTTGCTAAAGGATTTAGACAACGAGAGAACGTAGACTTCTTTGATACTTATTCTCCTGTTACTAGATTAACATCTATACGTGTTTTGATTGCTGTTGCCGCTGCTCATAATCTTGTTATTCACCAAATGGATGTTAAAACTGCCTTTTTGAATGGTGAACTAGAAGAGGAAATTTATATGGAACAACCTGAAGGTTTTGTAATTCCTGGACAAGAACAGAAAGTATGTAAGCTGGAAAAATCCCTTTATGGTTTAAAACAAGCTCCTAAACAGTGGCATGAGAAATTTGATAATTTAATGATTTCACATAACTTCAGAATAAACGAGGGTGACAAATGCATCTATTATAAATTTGAGAATGATGTGTGTGTGATTGTTTGCTTGTATGTGGATGATTTGCTGATATTTGGTTCCAATTTATCTGTTGTCAATGAAACTAAAGGTATGCTTAGTTCGAATTTTGACATGAAAGATTTGGGTGAAGCTAGTGTAATCTTGGGAATCAAAATAACTAGAACTAGTAGTGGTATTTGTTTGGATCAATCTCACTACATTGAAAAAATTCTGAGAAAGTATGAATATTTTGATTGTAAGCCTGCTTGTACTCCGTTTGATCCTAATGTGAAATTGTTTAAGAACACTGGAGAAAGTGTTAGACAATCTGAATATGCTAGTATAATTGGAAGTCTGCGTTATGCAACTGATTGTACAAGACCAGACATTGCATATGCAGTGGGAGTTCTGTGCAGGTTTACCAGTAACCCTAGTTTGGAACACTGGGATGCTATTGAGAGGGTTATGCGGTATCTGAAAAGAACCACAAACCTAGGATTACACTATAAGAGGCATCCCGCAGTCCTTGAAGGATTTAGCGATGCTAATTGGAATACTCTTTCAGATGATTCCAAGGCCACCAGTGGATATGTTTTTACTATTGCTGGGGGCGCTGTATCTTAGAGATCAAAGAAACAGACAATTATAGCCCAATCTACGATGGAGGCTGAATTGATGGCACTAGCAGCAGCTAGTGAAGAAGCATGATGGCTGAAGAGTCTGTTATCAGACATTCCGGTATGGGAAAAACCGATACCAGCCACTTTGATCCACTGCGATAGTACCGCGGCTATCGGAGTAGTAGAGAACTGTTATAATAACAGTAAGAATCGACAGATACGTCGAAAGCACGACACAGTTAGAGAATTTCTCACAACTGGTGTTGTTAGAGTAGATCATGTAAGGTCTGAAGGAAATATAGCTGATACTTTGACGAAAGGATTAGCAAGAGAAAAGGTATGGAATATCTCTAAAAGTATGGGACTTTTGCCCGTGAGAAGTTGAGTCATTTGTAATGGATACCCAACCTAGAAATAGGTTCAAAGGGACTAGACGAAGTTACAAATAATATGATAGAGTCATGCATTCCCATAGCATGATATCCTGAAGTGGGAAACAGGTTGAGTGTTTAAACTCTTAATGATGTCTATAGCTCTTAAGTTAAGAGTGGGATATACAGGAGTATCCTTGATAGACTCACCTATATGAATGTGAAGGTGTGCCCGCCTTCTATGAGAACTTGGGCATTTCTCTAGATCGTTCGTTAAGAAAGGGATAAGCACATGGCCCTAATGTGCAAAATTAAGAACTTTACTCTAAGATATAGTTGTGTGTGTTGTATAATCTATTATTAGTTAGAGTTCAAGACGAGAGTCACTCTAGTTACCTGATACTTAGAAAGTTCAACACTATGTAGAGGTTCAAGTCGAAAGGCACCTTTGCTTATGCACAACTGTATAGCACTTGCTCAATGTTTTAAAATATAAGTGGGGGATTGTTGGGGTATATATTTAAAAACATAGTTTTGTAATAATATGCCAAAGTTAGAGAGATAGTATGGTGGCATTGTTTTGAGCTCCCACACTATAGGCATGGGTTCAATTCCCACCCCACACAATTTCACTAGGGTATATACTATTTATATTATATATTATAGTGTGGGAGCGGGGCCTTGGGGCCTTGGGGGTCTTGGGAGGTCTGCTGATCCAGAAACAATTTTTTTGCTGTTTTTAACTTAAATTTTCAAAACGTATTAAGATAATTATATCATGATTAATTACAGTTAATGTTGAAATTTTAATACGGCCGTTTTTTTTGCTGTTACAAAGAAATTTAATTGGCATTTAATCGAAAATTAATTTTCCATTAATTCCATTGATTCTTTTTGATTATAAAAAAAAAAAAAACTGGTTTCTGGAAGAAAAGATATAGAACGTTATTTTTATTTCGTCAAGTTTTTCTGAGCAAGTGTTGTTGAAAGAGTTATTATTGATTCGATTTCTCAGTGCAGAGAAATCGAAAGAGATAAGCTGTTTTATCCCATAGGGTTTCGACAAAAACTGACTGCTAGCACAATCAAGAGGCAGAGTCGCGAAACACCTTAAAGATAGCGACCTAGTACGCGACTCAGCGGTTTCTTTGTGTAATTTGATTATAGTGCTTTGTTTCCAACAATTTTAAGGTGAACGTTTCTGCTATGGAGAATGAAAAGAAGCGCGTTGATGATACCAACAAGCCTTTCAAATTTGAAGGGTTGCATTTCAGAAGATGGAAGCTGAAGATGTTCTTTTATCTCAAACTGATGAAGCTGCATATGATTGTGTCGAGTGTTCATCCTGGAACCCTGGAACCTGCTGCTGATAAGACTGCTGCTGTTGCTGCTGCTGTTGCTGCTGACGGTGGTGCTGCTACAGATCCACCTCCTACCGGTGGTGTTGAAGAAAAAAAATATGACACCGAGGAAGCGGGTTCAAATAAATATGCTGTGAGCCGGTATGTGAGATACCAAATGGTGGATGATAGATCAGTTGTTGCACAGGCTCATGAACTTCAAAAAATTTACCACGAAATTGTGGCCGAAGGTATGAAAACTGATGAACAATTTCAAGTTTCTGTAATGATTGACAAGTTACCACCTAGCTGGAAAGATTTTCGTAATACTTTGCGTCACAAGACTAAAGAATTTTCTCTTGAAAGTTTGATTGTTAAGCTCAGGGTTGAGGAAGAAGCTCGGAAACAAGATAAGAAGGAAGAGATTCTCATTGTTTCTAACAATAAGACTCATCCGAATTTAAAACCTAAGAAAAGGGATATGAAACCTAACCCGAACCAGAAGAAAGGAGGAAGGCCTAATCAAAACAAGAACCAACACCCATCGAAAAATGGACAGAATTCCAATTCTGAATTTCTTTGTTATATCTGTAATAAACCAAACCACATGGCTAGGAATTGCAGATTTAACAAGGAAAAGAATAACGCACAAGCTAATGCTGTGGGTGACGTTATAATTGCCATGGTCTCTGATCCAGAGTTCTACATGGTTGGTGGATCTGATGGGTGGTGGATAGACAGTGGTGCTTCGCGTCATTGTTGTTTTGATAGGTCCATGTTTAAGACTTATGCTGAAACCAAGGACAAGAAAGTGTTATTGGGAGACTCCCACAGCACTATGGTGAAAGGTTCTAGTACGGTAGAGTTGAAGTTTACTTCTGGGAAGACACTCATGCTGAAAGATGTCCTTCACACTCCAGAAATGAGAAAGAACCTTGTTTCCGGCTATCTTCTCAACAAGGCTGGGTTGTATCAAACTATTGGGTCTGATATTTACACTATAACTAAGAATAAGAATTTTGTAGGAAAGGGTTATGCTACTGATGGAATGTTTAAGCTTAATGTTGATGCTATGAATAAAATTGATTCTTCTGCTTATATGGTTTGCAATTTTAATGTTTGGCATGGAAGGCTTTGTCATGTGGGTAAAAAGTTAGTAAATAACATGAGTAAGTTAGGTGTCCTCCCTGAATTTTCTGAAAATGATTTTGAAAAATGTGAATACTGTAGTCAAGCAAAAATAACCAAGACTTCACATAAATCTGTTGTAAGAGAATCGAAACCACTAGACTTAATACATTCTGATTTGTGTGAATATGAAGGTATCCTAACTAGAAATGGCAAGAGGTATATCATGACGTTCATTGATGATTGTTCTAATTATACTTATGTTTATTTGTTGAGCCATAAGAACGAAGCTATTGAAAAGTTTAAGATTTTTATTGCTGAAATTGAAAATCAATTTGGTAGGAAAATTAAGAGATTTCGTAGTGATAGAGGCACTGAATATGATTCTTCTCTTTTTACTGAAATTTATCAAACTAATGGCATTATACATGAAAGAACTGCACCACATAATCCTCAAATGAATGGGAAAGCTGAAAGAAAGAATCGTACTCTTACTGAATTGACTGTTGCTTGTTTGCTTAGCTCTGGTGCTGCTTCTCATTGGTGGGGTGAATGTTTGCTGACTGTTTTCCATGTTTTGAACCGCATTCCTAATAATAAAACCATGATATCTCCTTATGAACTTTGGAGAAATAGAAAACCTAATGTCTCTTATTTTAGAGTTTGGGGTTGCTTAGCTTTTGTTAGAAAACCTGATCCTAAAAGACATAAGTTAGAAAGTAGAGCTTATGAATGTGTTTTTATTGGTTATGCTCAAAACAGTAAAGCTTATAGGTTCTTTGATATTAATAATAAGGTTATTATTGAATCTATTGATGTTGATTTCTTTGAAGAGAGATTTCCTTTTAAATCTAGAAATAGTGGGGGTAATAGTGGGGGTTCTTTATCTAGTGTTTTACCTAGTGCTGATTCTGAACATAGATTAGAAGAACCTAGAAGTGCAGAAACTAGGATCACTGAAGTTGAACCTAGAAGAAGTAAAAGAGCTAGGACTGACACAAGAGATCCTGATTTTGAATTTTATGCCGTAGAGGAAGAACCTTCTAATTTACAAGAGGCGTTCAGTTCTGCAGAGTCTAGTTTCTGGCAAGAAGCTGTAGATAATGAATGGGATTCTCATATGTCTAATGGAACTTGGCGTATAGTAGATTTACCTCCTGGTTGTAAGCCAATAGGTTGTAAATGGGTTTTGAAAAGGAAACTAAAACCTGATGGAACAATAGAGAAGCACAAAGCTAGACTGGTTGCTAAAGGATTTAGGCAACGAGAGAACGTAGACTTCTTTGATACTTATTCTCCTGTTACTAGATTAACATCTATACGTGTTTTGATTGCTGTTGCCGCTGCTCATAATCTTGTTATTCACCAAATGGATGTTAAAACTGCCTTTTTGAATGGTGAACTAGAAGAGGAAATTTATATGGAACAACCTGAAGGTTTTGTAATTCCTGGACAAGAACAGAAAGTATGTAAGCTAGAAAAATCCCTTTATGGTTTAAAACAAGCTCCTAAACAGTGGCATGAGAAATTTGATAATTTAATGATTTCACATAACTTCAGAATAAACGAGGGTGACAAATGCATCTATTATAAATTTGAGAATGATGTGTGTGTGATTGTTTGCTTGTATGTGGATGATTTGCTGATATTTGGTTCCAATTTATCTGTTGTCAATGAAACTAAAGGTATGCTTAGTTCGAATTTTGACATGAAAGATTTGGGTGAAGCTAGTGTAATCTTGGGAATCAAAATAACTAGAACTAGTAGTGGTATTTGTTTGGATCAATCTAACTACATTGAAAAAATTCTGAGAAGGTATGAATATTTTGATTGTAAGCCTGCTTGTACTCCGTTTGATCCTAATGTGAAATTGTTTAAGAACACTGGAGAAAGTGTTAGACAATCTGAATATGCTAGTATAATTGGAAGTCTGCGTTATGCAACTGATTGTACAAGACCAGACATTGCATATGCAGTGGGAGTTCTGTGCAGGTTTACCAGTAATCCTAGTTTGGAACACTGGGATGCTATTGAGAGGGTTATGCGGTATCTGAAAAGAACCACAAACCTAGGATTACACTATAAGAGGCATCCCGCAGTCCTTGAAGGATTTAGCGATGCTAATTGGAATACTCTTTCAGATGATTCCAAGGCCACCAGTGGATATGTTTTTACTATTGCTGGGGGCGATGTATCTTGGAGATCAAAGAAACAGACAATTATAGCCCAATCTACGATGGAGGCTGAATTGATGGCACTAGCAGCAGCTAGTGAAGAAGCAGGATGGCTGAAGAGTCTGTTATCAGACATTCCAGTATGGGAAAAACCGATACCAGCCACTTTGATCCACTGCGATAGTACCGAGGCTATCGGAGTAGTAGAGAACTGTTATAATAACAGTAAGAATCGACAGATACGTCGAAAGCACGACACAGTTAGAGAATTTCTCACAACTGGTGTTGTTAGAGTAGATCATGTAAGGTCTGAAGGAAATATATCTGATACTTTGACGAAAGGATTAGCAAGAGAAAAGGTATGGAATATCTCTAAAAGTATGGGACTTTTTCCCGTGAGAAGTTGAGTCATTTGTAATGGATACGCAACCTAGAAATAGGTTCAAAGGGACTAGACGAAGTTACAAATAATATGATAGAGTCATGCATTCCCATAGCATGATATCCTGAAGTGGGAAACAGGTTGAGTGTTTAAACTCTTAATGATGTCTATAGCTCTTAAGTTAAGAGTGGGATATACAGGAGTATCCTTGATAGACTCACCTATACGAATGTGAAGGTGTGGCCGCCTTCTATGAGAACTTGGGCATTTCTCTAGATCGTTCGTTAAGAAAGGGATAAGCACATGGCCCTAATGTGCAAAATTAAGAACTTTACTCTAAGATATAGTTGTGTGTGTTGTATAATCTATTATTAGTTAGAGTTCAAGACGAGAGTCACTCTAGTTACCTGATACTTAGAAAGTTCAACACTATGTAGAGGTTCAAGTCGAAAGGCACCTTTGCTTATGCACAACTGTATAGCACTTGCTCAATGTTTTAAAATATAAGTGGGGGATTGTTGGGGTATATATTTAAAAACATAGTTTTGTAATAATATGCCAAAGTTAGAGAGATAGTATGGTGGCATTGTTTTGAGCTCCCACACTATAGGCATGGGTTCAATTCCCACCCCACACAATTTCACTAGGGTATATACTATTTGTACTATATATTATATTACATTAGTCCGGGAGTGGGGCCTTGGGGCCTTGGGAGGTCTGCTGATCCAGAAACAATTTTTTTTTTTTGCTGTTTTTAACTTAAATTTTCAAAACGTATTAAGATAATTATATCATGATTAATTACAGTTAATGTTGAAATTTTAATACGGCCGTTTTTTTGCTGTTACAAAGAAATTTAATTGGCATTTAATCGAAAATTAATTTTCCATTAATTCCATTGATTCTTTTTGATTATAAAAAAAAAAAAACTGGTTTCTGGAAGAAAAGATATAGAACGTTATTTTTATTTCGTCAAGTTTTTCTGAGAAAGTGTTGTTGAAAGAGTTATTATTGATTCGATTTCTCAGTGCAGAGAAATCGAAAGAGATAAGCTGTTTTATCCCATAGGGTTTCGACAAAAACTGACTGCTAGCACAATCAAGAGGCAGAGTCGCGAAACACCTTAAAGATAGCGACCTAGTACGCGACTCAGCGGTTTCTTTGTGTAATTTGATTATAGTGCTTTGTTTCCAACAAGATTGTTAAAAAATCTCATTTTAACGGGGGTGTGTGTAGCACATGTATAACATGTCCTCACAATATCTTTCTTTGAGTTTTCATGTGTTCCCGTTAACGAATGGTGTTGTAATTGTATCCCGCGTCCGTGACTTTCCATAAATTCTCCGGTCACTTCTAACTAGTTTTGAATTTACAAATCAGACGCACGAGACATACACTAATGTTTTGACCTCGTCCACTAGTTTGACTTCAAATCGTTGGGGCCCTTTTTTTTTTTTTTGAAGCATGTATTTAATCAATGAAAATCAAATTACAATTTCACGTGAGTATGTGGTACCCACTGAGTCATGGAAAATAATCTGATTAATAAAAAATGGGATTGTCTGGACCCAAACTTTTGTTGATAGATTTCCTGTTTGACTTCCATCTCTTGCATGATTCGCCATATCGTCTGCTTCCATATTGTTTTCTCTAAAGTTGTGTTGGACAACAGATTGCGGTATTTGTCGCATTCTAGTCTTTGTTTCATCAACCATCCCTGAGATATAGTAAGGTGGAGGGGTGGAAGAGGTAATAAATCAGAGGAGGTTTTATGAATTTGTGTCAAAGATAACTTTTGGCCAGTGCCTATCCGTTGCGGTTCTCGATGCCAATATCAAAGCCCATGTTTCTGCTACTAAGGCAGTCGTAATTCCTAGAGGTTGTGCCAAAGCCATCACCGTTCGTGCCTCTGAATCTTTGCTAATAAAACCTGCGCCTGCAAAACCCGGAAATCCTCTGGAAGCTCCATCAGTATTGATATTTATCCAGTCCAACTTTGGGGTAGACCATCCCACCGAGATTGTCGATATCCTCTTGACGTCTCTAGAGTGGTTAGACATCGGAGAATCACCTGGTAGCACAAGAGGTATGGTACATAGAGCCATAATATACTCATGTTGTAGTTTTAGAGCCGAAGATAAAACTTCATCCGATGTTGTCTGCTTTTGGCGGAATATCGTCTCATTTCTAGCTAGCCATAAGGTCCAAAAAAGGAAACAAATTTTGGAGATGACTGGTACTGGTGCTGATTGTTGTAAGAAGTTGGGTAATGATTGAAAGGCTGTGGATGGGGAAAAACGATTTGCTGTTTTTTTTTAAGGAATTGAGGAGACGACCGTACGGAGGAGACTCCTCGAACCGAGCTAAATGTTAAACCTCACACAGATGCACCACTGCAAAGAGGGTGCTTTAGATTCGAGAGATCAATCTGTAGTACTCCGGCCTAAATCAAGACAATGACCGTTCTAGAGTAAATTCGGTCACAAGAGAGGATGGGTTGATCTGTAGGAGGGAAGCTGAGAAATGTGTGGAATCAATGGTAATCAAAGATTGTGGGTGTGTGAATTCTGAATACGATAAGCTCTGAGTGATTGAAATTGCTCAATTGAGAGTAGTTGCTCAATTGATGAGTTGATGATCTATTGTTGTCAGTTTGACGTGAGATTGATGATATTGATGATTCCGATGATTCAATCATGATTCAGAGACTTATTTGTATTGCTGAAATTGTAGACACCATGATTCCATAAAGTGTGACAGTTGATGGAATCAAGGAGTGGGGAAGTGGAGATCGTGTTTGAAACTAGTTGCTCAACGTGTGGAGACTTGGTCGATTTTCCACCCACTACCTCGTGAATTCCTTCAACTGATTTTCACGACTTGCTCACATTCCATCGTGTGTTTGAACATACGTGCCGTAGACTTCCAGACCAAAACCCTAAGTTATATCCCCCAAGTGACACGATTGACATCTCATGGTTTGTTAGTCAATTGATGACTTCGTGGTTTGATGGGACGATGAGTCCATGTAGTTGCTGAGTTGAACATGTCATGAGACAGAGGTATAGTTCTTACGATGAAGTGAGCAAGTATTTCTCATTCGATGGATCGTTGAATATTGATTGTTGAACCAATATCCCTTGGTTTGAGCAAATATTTATCATCTGAGAAAGTGTTGCTCATGTGATGAATTGTTGAATATTTGATCGTCTGAGCATGTGTTGCTCATCTGATGGATTATTGGCAGCGCACCAAAAATATTAATTAGAATACTGGTCATTGAACCCAGCATAATTAATAAAATTAATGACCATGAGTTCGTCGTAAAATTATTAAGGTTGGAATCTGGAATGATGATCCTTGGATTCAGAAACCCTAATTTGATCAATTGATGATCAATTCATGTTTTGTCAGAATTTCAACCATGGGACGAAGGAGGGAGCGACCACATGGTATCGTGGATCAACCATGTAGTGTCCATATCCTCACGTGAGAAAATACGAAGAACTCCTGAAGATTTGACGATTTGTTGGTGGAAGAATGATTAAATGCTGGCTTAATCATTTATTCAAAATGCTCGTCCGAGCCTTAGGCGGGAAAACCTAATTAATTATGACGAGGCGAGGGACCGACCATGGAGTCATGAAACCATCCCTGGGTTGTCACATGACCACCTGACGATCACTTCATGAAAATCCAATTGTGCAAATTAGGTCAAAACTGTGAAAATTGATGGGACCGGCTTCCGTAAGCCAAAGAGCCAATCTTGGTCGGTAGAGATAGCGTGCTCGTGTCCCCAAGGGGTCCGCATCTCAGTCCTGAGAATTTTGATATTTTCAGGCGTGCAATTGAGCATCCATTCGAGAAAATATGCCAAAATTAGGGTTTCGACGAAACTGAGGAAAACACCATGAGATGATGAAAAATAATTATAAAATAAGGAATGAGAAGGCGTGGGACCGCCGTGGTCAAGGCATGGTCGTCCGGTCGTGACACGGTCCTGTGGTGCATTTTCCTTAATTTTATAATATTTTGATGATTTTATGAAAAAGTCATGAATTTGAGAATTTTGATGAATTTAGGGAGTTTTCATGAATTGAAGGAGTTTTCATGAGTTCAAGGAAGCAAAAATATTAAAATAATAAAAACAAGGGCGTGTGGGACCGTGGAAGGCATGGCCGGTCGGCTTGGGGCCAGTCCCACGAGTTTCCCCAATTTTTGTGTCTTTTTCATGTATTTTTGATGAATTGAGGGAATTTTTCCTAATTTGAGAGAAATACCATGAAATCAAGGAATTTGATGAATTCAAGGAAAACTAATGATAATAATATAAAAAACAAAGGGGTGTGTGGGACCGGCTAGGGCATGGCCGGCCGGCCAAGGCCTGGTCCCACAAGTCTTCATAATTTATTTTATTTTATTATTATTTGATGATTTGTGCAAAATACCATGAAATCAAGGAGTTTTTTCATGAAATTAGAGAAATAATAATAATAATAATAATAATAATAATAATAATAATAAAATAGTAAGGAACCGTGGGGTGTGGGGGTTGGGACCAAGGCATGGCCGGTTGGCCAATGGTCACGCCCCACACTCATTTCCTTAATTTTATATTATTTTTTATGGATTTATGGAAGTACCATGAATCCGAGGAGTTTCCTCGAGACGAAGGAGATTTTATAAGATGAGAGAATTTTCATCAAATCATGGAAAATAATAAAAATGCATTAAAAATATAAAACTGGCGTGGGATTGACCACGACACGGTCGGTCGTGTGTCCGTGCTCCCAGCACCCTGGTCAATATTTTTAATTATTTATAATTTTATTCTCTATTTTTCATAGGTTCATTGTTTCGTTGTATTTTTGAAATACTCGTTCGTGCGGTGACTGTTAGTGTATCGTCGTTGAATACACCTTTACCATTTGAATCGGGGCTTACTTAGAGGTAGCTCAGACGCCTGGTTGTTGATTACTTATTACTAATTGTGGAATTCGGTGGAGAATAATTCACAAAACTGAGCAATAAGATGTTTATTATTAATTCATAGGATCTGCTGAGGATTCGACTACGAATTAAGAATAATAAATTGAGCATTATCATTCCATGAGATCGTAGATTCGACCATAGAATCGGAGTAATTAAGATTTATCTATTACCATTTATGAGACCAGTCGTGGATTCGATCATGAAATCGGAGTAATGAGATAATATAATTATTGTTATTCTATGAGATCAAGCTGTGGATTCGATCATAGAATCAGAACAATTGTTTATTGCCATTCCATGGGACCAGTCGTGGATTCGACCATGGAATAGGAGCAATTGTAATTAGGAATAATTAACTTTGTGGCTCTAAACTAGCAGAGCAAGCTGTCTAGGAGCATTAATTATCCCTACATGAGCTTGTCGGTAAGTCATATCCTTTATATAGTCAGGGTAAACTCGTTGTTTGTTCCTGAAGACGTTATCGCTCTATACTAGCAGAGCAAGCTGTATAGGAGCCGTCCATCTCGTGATACTATATAGAAATAATCACTGAAAGTGTTCAGTATTCATGAGATATGTCGTTGTCCAGTCGTGAGACTACATATCTACATGTACTCTGAGAGAAAGTACTCTCCGTTGAGAATTCGATGAGAGAGCCGTGTCTCGATACTCACGTCTGATTGCTGAATCAGAGGTTCGTATAATCATGGGTCTACGATTTTGGCTCTTGTCGAAAACAAACCATATACATTAAGTCCCTTGCTGAGTGAGGAAACCCGTGTTCCTCAGTCAGCATTAAATGGTGATTTTCCGGCCATTAAATTATACAGGTAATTGAACTTAGTCGTAAGTTGGGACGTTACCATATTTCGAGAGTATGAGCAAACCACAACTTGATGAAGGCTTCAATGTCATGATTAGAGCGTCGCTTGATGAGCATAAATTGGTGCTAAACCGCTGGTTTGGACGACGAGTCCTTGGTCGATTAGGATTCGCGGGCCGGGCCCAATAAGGAAATCCTTATTTTAGGAATAGACGCTCGTTTGTTCATTAGTTTAAAGAACAAACAAAATAGACTTGAGTCTAATGATATAAAGTTTTGTTTATGAGCTTTCACAAAAACCAAAATTTTATCTTTGTGAGATTTCACAAAATAGAATAAACTCTCGTTCCAAAGGTGAATGCTCGCACGAGAGAAATGTTTTTTTTTTTGAAAAGACGTGCGTCTGTTAATAAAAATTTTGTCTATGAGATTTCATGAAAATTTTTATTTTCGATATGTGAGCGCTCACAAATTTTTGAAAATATACTCTCGCTTCAAAGACTGATGCTCGCGCGAAGGAGAAAAAGTATGTAGATATATTTTTCAAATTTACATGGGTTTCACGTTAAATATTTACATATTTTGTAAAATCATGTTTTGATTTTGAACAACTATTGAAAGTGGACAATTATACATGGTGAAATAATGTCTGTGAGTTTTCGCAACTGTAGAATGGACGTCTGTCCAATTTTCGAAAAACCAGTGGATGTTCACTCAGTAAAAACTTTACGTGGGTTGTCCACGATTTCATGAAAATCAATTTATGATTTTTGAGCAATTGCTGGAAGGAAGCAATTGTATACATGATGAAATAATGTATGTATGAGTTTGGCGATATTTTAGTGTATGCACACATGTATAAAACCAACGAATGTTCATATGAAAGGTTATGTGAATTATTCATAGCTTCATGAAAAGTCAGGTGCTGGTTTTAAATAATGAATTTTGCTCATCTTAGCAAGTTTGAAGAGGCGAGCAATTTTTTTGAGGGTTTTACGTTATTATCACTAAGTTCGCGAAACGTAAATAGGTAAGAGTGGAGGATTACCATTTTTGTAGACGCTGTTGTGAGCACCTTTAATCCATGATTCATTGTTCTGTCGAATCCTGCGCTTTGTATGAGCGATGTGCTCTGAGTGGTGAGAGATCCTTCATACTGAGTTATATTCCTGGTTATTCCGTTAGCTTTACCATAGGATGATCGTGTAGTGAGATCCCGGATCAATGTAGACTCCATGGAAATGGAGGAAAATCTACGGGAGCGGAGAGCCCAGAAGTAAGGACTATAGGGTGTTAGCAAATGACGCGCAGTCCCTAGCCGCTCCTTGGGTCATGACTTTACCCGTGTAATTAGGATCATGAGATCAAGGTTTGTTACTTCTTTTCAGACTTTTGCTCCATCGATTGACGGTCTTCAACTTGTTCCCGGGTAAACAATTCATGAATCCAGCACTGATGAAGAAGTCGATACCCTTTTTTGTGCACGTGATCGTGGCATCTCCTTGAATGACATAATAATAATTGTTGTTGACGAACCCAGGAAGAAATCATGGTATATAAACATTATGTTGATGAAGCGTGCTCTTCTTTGGGATATGAGAATATGGAGAGTTCCCAAAATCCTAAACCGAATGAAGATAATGGAGTTGCCAACGAAGATTCCAACATTGCCGAACCTTCAAATGGTTTAGAGACTCCCCTAGTAAGTATATCTCCTGTGACCTCTTCATAGAAGTATGAAATTACTGATTTGTGAGTGAATGAATGAAAACCCATGTGAATACACGAGTAATTTTTCCGAAATACGTCACCAGGAAATTTCAGACTTCAGCCTTTAGTAAAAACGCAGTAGATACTTCGTTTGGGGTTGTATTTTCGACATCCGCATATGTATCCTCAAGCCTAGGAAATTTCCAAGCTTTAGCAAAGAAACTTTTTGAGTTTAGAGCTTGTTTTGGATCCGAAATCGAAGAAACAGTAAACTTCCAGGAAACCTTCAGAAAATTTACAGCTGGCATGGGGTCCAAATGTTTGGCCACAACTCTTCGCCCGTTTCTCCAATTGTTGTGAATTTTGGATATGTTGTAGAGAACATCCATACGAAGAAAATGGTATATGACCCATACATAGATTCTTCACCAATTACTCCCAGATAGTCGGTTTGTACAGGACAACATAAAATTATTTCAGACGGGCTTGTTGTAAAACACTCATGTTGCGTCTTTAGACCATTCGCTTGTGTCTTGAACGGTTGGTGAAGGATTGATGCCATTGATTCAATTGAGATCAAGACTCCTTGATTGGCACATGAGCATGGTGCTTGATTACCACCTAGTTTTTGTCAGTCGTAGAAACATTACTTCTGAAACCCTGGTCATGGGACCATAACTGAGGTTGCTCTCATGAGGGGATGATGTAATGACCATGGTTTCATGTCCCGGTGGTAGCATTCCTTTTATGATGAATGATTAGCACTGGAGAGCCCGACACCACGAGTGTTGGGATGTGAAATTGATCGTCATGATCGGTGGACCGACAGTCCCCAGTATATTGTTGAATCTCCCTCTTTCGTTTTCCCTTCTTCTGTCAAGACCTAGATAGAGGACCCGGGTAGAAAAATCGATGTAAAGACCTAGGTGGTCGAAGTTGGAGGTACCTTGGTGAAGGACTTAGCGAAAAGACCTGGTGGACACCGATCGGCTGTGGAAGTTATGAATCCCGTCCACGAATCTCTGGTTGCGCGTTGTATGCTCTGGAAGCTGTAGAAACCTCATACGACGTCGGAATTTGATGATTGACCCCAACCTTTGAAGCTAAGAGATTGAGTTATCACATGAAAAACGAATTACTCAATTTGGAGTTGTATAAGTCAGCCAATGAGGCGTGCATATTTGTAATTTGTAATCCCGTACAGATTTTTCAGATCTCGTAGACCTGACAGTAAAGGCCATATCTTTTAGCTCGTATGTCCGATTGATGCGCCATTTTGGTATGTTGTAGAAGAGACATAGACGAACATCTTTTGTTGAGGAAGTATTGTCCTATTCCTCACTCATTGGTACGTTTTTGTAAACCCATGGGCTGAAGTATGTTGTACTTTATCTGTAGAACATCTTGTAGAAGACTTTGGCTTGTGACCGTCCACCATGCAAGCTTTCGGAAGATGCTCATGCTAACGTGTTTTCACGTCTAGATACCTTGATATGAATCATTAGTGCTTGGATAAGCCCGCTTCATGTGTAACACTTCAGAGAACGGTTAGTTGATGAAGGCATGTCATGAGGATGTTTCTCCCGTTGTTGATGCTGAGATCACGATTGAGTTTTCTCCATATATTCTTATTGATGCTGAGACCATGGAAGGATTTACACCAGATATCCTTGCTGATGTCGATCTATGGTTAGAGCTGCTCCGGAGATCGAAAAAGGTTGGAACCATGATTATTCGTTGCTCCTCCATTCAGTGAGCATTTATATTGACGAACTAGTTAGTGAGTTGAGAATCCGGTATACTGTGAGTTCAACCTGAGTGCTCTTGAAAGCATGACTGTATCGTGAAGCGACTTTGTAAGTGAATCCACATTGTTGTGGAAGATAGCAGCATAAATCTCCATTCTGGATCGGTGAAGGGAAGAAGTTCCTCAGTCATGTAGGGTTTTGTGATGTATAGAAGTCCCCGTTGATGAAGTTTCACAGAATCACCTCAGGTTGTCCAGTGTATGTTGAAGGATTTAATTCCATCCATGTATGAATGCTGTTGCATCTGCTTCAGAAGTATTATCATGGGATAATGAAGACTTATCGATTGTAGTTTAGTAATAGTTTGATCGTGCTGGTGTTGAATCAGTGTAGAGATATTTGTGTTGAAGCCAGAGGTGCCATTATCGAAGGTGTACTCTTTGATTGGGAGTACAATTTGAAGTATTCTTAGATTTTTGATTGTTGAAGCATCATATCCCTTAAGCATCAAATGTCGTATCTTTGATCATCTCGGCCATGAGTATCTTCTATTCATGCAACATTCTTCTCGTTGCGGTAGTAAGATTCAACGCTTGTGCATCCATCAGAGTTTTCTGATTTTGTGGCACACATGGACGCTCCTGCAAAGCTATGGAGAAACACACAAAGTATTCTTTTCCATGCTAGGACATCATCTCGGTGATGAATGTTCGGTGCTCGATTTGGAGAGGCTACCATTCACAACGTCTTGCAGAGTTTCTAGCAGAATTGAGTCCCCATGCTAGGATAGCATATGAAGAAATAAATGACGTAGACACGGGAGGAATGAGACTTTCCTGAGTGTGGAACCTCTTGATGAATGTCTATGCATCTTTTGCAGGTTCTTGCTTCAATCTCGTCAAAGTTTGAAATTCCTCCAAGTACTCTGATGATGGAATGTCCGTCAAATCTTCTGGATCAGAAATTTCTTCGTTGGAGAGACGTGTAACCAAAGGCGCTTTGTAAGTACCCATCTTTTTAGCGTGGATCCACGCTCGTCTGAAGGACATGTCATATCCTGGATCTTCCTGATTTTGTGAAACTTGGTTTCTATCTAGTGTTGAACTTATGTTCACTTTGAGAGTGATGTAGCCATAAGTATTCCAAGCGCTCCTTCAAGGTCTCTGATTGAGATTGGAGCATGAGTAGCTTCTTGTCGACTGATGCCTGCGGCTCTGAGGTTTTCAGTGGAATGATGTTGATGGCGGTGCCGACATCGATCAACGTTCTTCCAAATTTGTTTCTTCGACTGTGGAAAGCAGTTCCCAGTCGTACATCTCTTGGTTTGTGGCTAGAGGCTCAAGAAGTATTTCCAGAATGGACTTCTTGACACGATGTGGTTCAGTACTGTGAACATGTCTCTCTTTTGTGCCTTCGACAGATAGACAATTCACGTCAACAAAGGATTGAACTGCCTCTGTGATAGGTTGTTCAAAGAGTGTAAAGGTTATGATTGGGAGAGGATTCTTGTGTACTCCTCTAGTTCCCCGTTGAATCTATTATGGATCAACCTTCTCTTTGGTGACGTACTTCAAAATATTGCAGTTACTTGTCGACTGATTGATAAATCTATGAAGGTGACAGTACCTTGGATTCTTCATGTTGGCTCTCTATGATGAGAAACAGTTTGATTGCACCGTCTTGAACCCAGACTTCCAGTAAATCGATCACTCCTTCATGAGAAGTTTGAGTCTGTACGATCATTTTACCGTTCGTTGATTCCAGGTCGAGGTTTGTGCAAGATTGGTTATCCTTCCATGATGCTTTTGTAGGAAGAGGTGTTGGATGTCGCATGTTTGAGCAGAAGCTTTCCTTTTTCTTCCTTGAGCAACAACGTTCATGGAAGGTTGGACATCGTACTTTTTGTTGATCAGGCGTCGGCTACTCCGAGGTTCCTCGACCTTGTAGACTTTGCTCAGTAAAGCAGGTGTAGTAGTCTCTGATCGCTTTGGCTGCTTCATGAAGTTTTGAGAAAGTGTGGAACCGGAGGTTTTCCATCAAGGCTCTGTAGACCGGGATCATCTTGTTGACGCACAAGTCTACAAGTTGTTGCTATGTGACGTTTGGGCCGTGGCAGTCCAAGGCTTGAATTCTGAACCTTTTCACATAATTATCAAGATGTTCGCTGCTCCTTTGAAACATCCTTCCTAGATCAGAGAGAGTGACTTGCTCTGACACGAAGAAGTATTTTATGTAGAAAGCATTAATCATCTCTCCCCAATCGGTGATACTTCCCGGTGCAATTGGTGGGCCCGGGAAAGCGTATAAAATTGAGCGAAATGAAAACGGGCCTACAGTAATACCGCAAGTGCACGGTCGTCGGTTGTAGCTCGTGCAAGTACGGGTCGATCCACAGAGACTGGGTGTGTTTGGAGTTTCTAGCTATTTTGGGTTTCTAAATTGCTGTTGTTGGGCTTTGAATACCCTTTGAGTAAATTGGGTCTAATGGGTTTGTTTTTAACAATGAAATGAACTGAGATTGGGCTCAGTTGGTCTTGAAATGCACTAGGCTTTGGGCCTTTGATTGAGTTCAGGCTTTTGGATTAAGCCCACAGTTGACTGAATTGGGCTTTGAGCCTTAACCTAAACTGTGGCTGGGCCTTAATGAACTGGGCTTCAGTTTGTACAAACAATGGACAGTGGGCTTCAACTTTTGGTTCAAACCTGGGCTTGGTCTTGAACTGAGAACTGAGCTTGGGCTTTTGGATTGCTGTGAGCCAAGCTCGGTTGCAGCAGCAGCAGTGGCTTCAGCAGCAGCAGCACAAGGCAAAGAAAGCAGCAGCAGCAGCAATACTGCACAGCAGCTGCACAAGCAGTGGAAGGGAGGAAACAACAGCAGGGTTGCAAGGCAAGGAGAAAACAGCAACAGGGGGAGACAAGGCAGCAGAACAAGGCAAGAGGAAGAAAACAGAGATGGCAGTGAAGCAAAGACAATGGAGAGAATTTACAATGGAAGCAACACAGGGCAAAAGGATTATGAGAAGGTGACAGAACACACCAACTACAAGCAGAGAACAATGCAAGTGAACCAAGGCCTAAGCCAAGGGCAGGGGAGATGGTGAAGCTAACAGTGATGACAATGCAAGGCCAAGGCAGTGGCTCTAGGCATACAAATGGAATGGAAAGAGAATTAGCTTGCTATGAGCACTAATATCTCCCATTGCTCAATCAAAACAATGCATCCTAAGCATACAAATGGAATGGAAAGAGAATTAGCTTGCTATGAGCACTAATTTCTCCCATTGCTCAATCAAATCAGTGCACTGAGGTTTCTAGCCTAACATTCCACTAAACATGTATCACATAACAGGTACATTAACATTACATGGAACACAAACATCAACAGGAACATGCACTAGGAAAATTGAAGAAACTAAACATCACAGTGAACTAACATTAAACACAAAACTAAATTGAGATTAGAAACAAACAGAAATTATAAGAACATAAACTAAATGAACATGGAATTAAACATGAAATGAAACAGAAATTGAAAATTAACTAAAATTGATTTGAAACTGAAATTGAACATTAACAGAACTAATTTCTGGACACTGGCTATTCCAGCATAAGCCAATTTCACACCCACAGTCCCCTTTTTATACCCAGACACCCAAATTAGGGTTTACAGAAAAATTCCCCCAAATCCCCAAATTGAACAGTGACAAAATTAGGGTTTCTCACCTAATTCGACTAATTTAATCATACCTATGTTGCCACTGTTCTTCCTCATGCTCTCCCTAGCAGTAATTAGGGTTTTCTCGAAAATCCCCAAATTAACTGAAATTAGGGTTTGGGTTTTTTTTCCTTACCTTGATGTGACAAATCTCCTCAATTAGCATCGACCCATGTCTTCTCTGCTTCTCCTGGTGCCTTTGCTGCTCTAATTGTTCCCTAGTTCGAGTTATTTCACTCACCCCAAAACCTAGGGTTTCAGTGGTTGTGAGATGGGGAAAATAACTAGGCTAGGGAGATGGGTTTGAGGTGTTGTCGGGTGGTTGTGGTGGTGGTGTGGTTCGAGAAGAAGGTGTAGCTGGTGGAGGTGATGGAGTTGCAGAGCTATGCAAATTTTTGGGAAGAAGGGGAAGAAGAGCTCGAGAGAAGAATGGGTTAGGGGCTGTTTGTTTTGGGGTATAAGGGTTCGGTTGCTAGGGTGTTGAGCTGGTGTAGCGAACTTTGATGAACAGCAAGTAAAGAGCGTTGGATGATCCCATATAGATTGAATCGAACGGATACGATGGAGAGATATGTGGCGACCGTTGGATTATGAGATACAACAAAATTGACGACACCAGATGGAGTTAGGTGTTGTAGTGTTAAGCGGAAATATCGAGGTTTGATGCGCAGGCAAATAAGCGACCGTAGGATCTAAATGTGATCTAATCTGAAGGCTTGGAATTTAGGTACTATGGTGTTTTGCAGGGACTTCAGATTTTGATGAACGATGAAGAAGCGACCATTGGATGATAAGATGGATCCGATCTGACGGCTGAGAATGGAGGCGGGTATGGATATAGAAAATGGGTTTGGGTAAGGGTTTTGGGCCTTGGGTATGCCAAGCCCATATCTTCTTTAAGAACAATTCTTCCTCTTCAAGCCCACTTCTAGCCTTTTGGTCTTGTGCACAACATTCTTCGCGGCTTCCTTGTGTAATTCCTCCCGGCTTTTCACTACTTTTCTGCTCTTTTCCGCTCTGCTATTCATCCAAACTTTATTTATTACCTAAAAATGCAAAATTAAGTAAGAAAAATATTTATTCTTGAAAACAATGAAAATACAGAATATGGGATAAAATGTAGAATTACTGCACAAAAGATGAGTTAAATGCCAACAAAAAGGGATAAATATATACAATATTTGGCACTCATCAAATACCCCCAAACCTGAATTTTACTTGTCCTCAAGTAAAACAAAACTAAGGAAATCCTACCTATACCACTGTCGCTGGTCTCTCGAATGCATTTAGCGTATGCACTATGCCTTTTAAACCACTAAGTGTCCCTAGTGGACGAGTTGAAGTCTCGTGAAGGTTTACCAGAGGTGTACCTACAAAACCTAAGGACAAAATATAAGCTCAGATTCCATCAAATGTGACATGTGCAAGTCAGTTAAGCTCACAGCAAAATGGAGATGTCAATCTAGCTATCGAAGGCACAATCCTAGCACTGATAACAAATAAAGACATGTGATAAGAGTGTAAAGTGTATCTACACATGTGTAAAGAAAGATCGGATGTTATGACTACTAATCACCAAGAGATAGTTTCTCAGGCTAAGAACCAAGGTCGAAATCTAGCTAGCTGTCCGGACTTTACGAGAATTGTGAATGAGTTGGAGGTGTTTCACAATTACTCGCGTTGTACATCAATGGCATACACCCTTCCTTGCTTATTACAATGAAACAACAAAATGACTATTTACATGACTCTTATTTACATTGACTACTCTATTTTATTTTTGGAACAAGAGAGAATGGAATTGATAAATACTTGATTTTTTTGTATTTTTCTGATATATTTTTTTTTTCTTAATATATACATCGTTTTTTTTTTTTTTTTTTTTTTTTTTTTTTTTTTTTTTTTTTTTTTTTTTTTTT
>NC_039364.1:235951108-235953549 GCF_003573695.1 Papaver somniferum | reverse complement strand
ACAAGAACTTGAAATTGATTTTTACATATGGTAGCTCTTTTGATACATAACAAAAAGAAACAAAAAAATTACATGACACTTTGCAAGAGGTAGCCCTTTTTGATGCACCCAGTTAAATTCGATGGTTGTCTTTCTTAATGTAACCTCCACCTTCTATCCCAACCAACCAAAGAACAAGCTAGTCAAGTTTCGTTCAGTATTCTAAAGTGATTGGCAATCGTAACTTCCTATCAAATACCTTGAAGATCGAGGCCATACATGTATTGGTAGATCGTGAGCGTGCAAATTTCTTATCACTATGTGAATTGTGCTAGAATCAGGGTGCCTAAATATCTAGACTAAGACTCCTAATAATTACATATTTGCACAAGAGTCAACATTTCAAGGTAAATGAGCTCCATTTTTTTATGATTTTTTAATTTTTTAATTTTTGTATTTTGATTTTTTTCAAAAAGAAGGAGGAGTTCTTGTTTTCAATTATGGCATATTATCAAAGTATCTACTTTTCACCCCCAAACCTAAACTAAACATTGTCCTCAATGTTTCAAAATATGAACAAAATTATAATACAACATATGAAGAGGATCATGTTGAGTAGAGAAAAAGGAAAGAGAATACCCGATTTCGGCGAAAGCAATATTAGAACTCCGTTATTCAAGGCAAGAATCCAACATATGTCAGCCGAGATCATATTGGATTAGCAAAATATATACAAAAGGAACAAAAGGGTTTTAAAGAAATTTTATCTACTGGATTATATACAAAAATTCACCATACACTAACAATCTAAAGAGTTGAGGATCAACCCAAAAGACAAAGTGTAGAGGTTTCAACAGCTTCACACAATAATAAAATGGAAAAAATGCACGTGAAACTGTGAAACAAAATGAGCTACCCCCAAACCTGGATTTTACAGAAGATATAGTTTTGAAAACAAAATCGCGCAGTTTTGGGGGTTCATCATGTACGAGGTCTAACTCGAAATGGACTGTGCTAGGGACGGGCAAACATGCTATTTCCAACTGTGGTTCCTCAAATGTATTATATTTGGTTGAAAAATAGTCCAATAGGACTTGGGAAGCACACAGTTCCAAACCTAGATTAGGCATTTTCAGAAAAATTGGTTTTACAATATCGGTACAAACCAAATCTAGATTGGGTGGAGGGCCATCAGATTGTGACTTATGTAGAAGAATAGGCACATCATTATCAATCAAATCAAAATCTCCTAAATCATCTACACATATCACATCATGCTTACAATCATCAATCACATTAGCAAGATCACAATCAGAGTCATCAACATCATTAACAGATTTATCCTCGTGTATCGGCTCATCAGGGGAAACATCACATGGAATATTAGAAGACATATCATGCATTAAGGTCGGGGCAGAGACGCCTAATGTATTTGAACCCAAAGGTTCCATAACATTTTCAGTATAGACATGTTCTTCTAACATAACATCATAGTCATCATCATCATCATGATAGGGATTTTGCAATCTAGGATAATTTTCAATCCTAAGGTCGGAGCTATTACAAGAATAAAACTCTAACTCATGGGGGTGACTCATATCATGTGGTGTTGTTCCTATTTCCCTAACGGATTCCCATTGATGGGTTTTTTCTGCAATCTCGGCTAAAAAATTCCATGCATCATCCACAGATTTATCAAGAAATTTACCATTACACATAGACTCAACCATGGTTCGAGATTTAAAGTCTAGTCCCTCATAGAGGATGACGACAAGTCTCCACTTCTCAAATCCATGGTGCGGACATTCGCTCAACAAATCATTAAAACGTTCAAAATAGTCAAAAACAGTTTCCTCATCCAACTGGACAAAACAATTGATATTTTGACGAATAGTGATGGTCCTATGATGTGGAAAAAATCTTTGGAAAAATTGTTTAGTGAGTTGTTCCCAAGTGGTGATTGATTGTGGTCTCAAACCATAAAACCATGTTTTGGCCCTTTCCTTTAGAGAAAATGTAAACAAACGCAATTTCAGAGAGTCTTCGGCCTTATGATCAGGCTGCATAGTACAACAAATTTGTTCAAACTCTTTTACATGAGTATAGGGGTTCTCAGAATCGAGCCCTCGAAATATAGGAAGTATTTGTATCATGCTTGCATTTATTTCAAAAAGGTCATTGGTTTGAGGTAAGACAATACATGATGATGGAATTTTTATTGTGGGATACATGTATTCATGGAGAGCATTAGGTTGGCCCATTTTGAAAAGACACAAAGCCCACTATTTGGTTTTAATGGGTTTTCAAAAATTTGGTTTTTTATGGGAAAATTTTGGTTTTGATGGGATATATTTGAAAAAGAAAATTTGGTTTAAAAATGGGAGCAAAGTAGAAATTTGGTTTTAAAATTGGGAGCAAAAGAAAATTTTGGTTTGTTGATGGGATTTTTTTTTTTTTTTTTT
>NC_039364.1:235943880-235951098 GCF_003573695.1 Papaver somniferum | reverse complement strand
TTTTTTTTTGGAGAAAATAAAATTTGGTTTTTGAATGGGAGCAGGCCCACTATTGGTTTTGTGTTTGCTGTGGCTCAGCTGGTTTGAAAACGTTTGGTGAAACTGAGTCCAAAATCTCGGCCTAGAATTTGGGTACTCGGCCCACTAACGAGTTAACCTAGCGTGATCGGTTACAAGCTCAGCTGGGTTTAAAAACCCAGAATACAAAATACAAGTCCAAATTAAACAAGCTCACAAAAATTAAATACAAGCCCACAAATTAAAAAAACAAGCCCACAAAAATTAATTACAAACCCAACAGAAAATAAAAAGCCCAAAAATTGGCTTTAATATTACAAGCCCACAATTAAAAATTGGAAGCCCACAATTCGGGTTCTCTTAAATGGGTTACCTTTTAAGCACAGCCCAGCTGCTCTGATAATGTTGCAAAAACCCAGTTGGGCTTTGGTTCTTTTCCTTGGTGGCGTCCCAGCAGAGGAAAAACAGGTTCAGAGCAGCAGGTCCAACAGCAAATGAAGTGAAGCAGATGCAGATGCAAATGCTATGCAGTGAAATGCAAAAATAGCTAATAAAACTACAAGAAAAACACAGCACCAATCCCCGGCAGCGGCGCCAAAAACTTGGTGGGCCCGGGAAAGCGTATAAAATTGAGCGAAATGAAAACGGGCCTACAGTAATACCGCAAGTGCACGGTCGTCAGTTGTAGCTCGTGCAAGTACGGGTCGATCCACAGAGACTGGGTGTGTTTGGAGTTTCTATCTATTTTGGGTTTCTAAATTGTTGTTGTTGGGCTTTGAATACCCTTTGAGTAAATTGGGTCTAATGGGTTTGTTTTTAACAATGAAATGAACTGAGCTTGGGCTCAGTTGGTCTTGAAATGCACTAGGCTTTGGGCCTTTGATTGAGTTCAGGCTTTTGGATTAAGCCCACAGTTGACTGAATTGGGCTTTGAGCCTTAACCTAAACTGTGGTTGGGCCTTAATGAACTGGGCTTCAGTTTGTACAAACAATGGACAGTGGGCTTCAACTTTTGGTTCAAACCTGGGCTTGGTCTTGAACTGAGAACTGAGCTTGGGCTTTTTGATTGCTGTGAGCCAAGCTCGGTTGCAGCAGCAGCAGTGGCTTCAGCAGCAGCAGCACAAGGCAAAGAAAGCAGCAGCAGCAGCAATACTGCACAGCAGCTGCACAAGCAGTGGAAGGGAGGCAACAACAGCAGGGTTGCAAGGCAAGGAGAAAACAGCAACAGGGGGAGACAAGGCAGCAGAACAAGGCAAGAGGAAGAAAACAGAGATGGCAGTGAAGCAAAGACAATGGAGAGAATTTACAATGGAAGCAACACAGGGCAAAAGGATTATGAGAAGGTGACAGAACACACCAACTACAAGCAGAGAACAATGCAAGTGAACCAAGGCCTAAGCCAAGGGCAGGGGAGATGGTGAAGCTAACAGTGATGACAATGCAAGGCCAAGGCAGTGGCTCTAGGCATACAAATGGAATGGAAAGAGAATTAGCTTGCTATGAGCACTAATATCTCCCATTGCTCAATCAAAACAATGCATCCTAAGCATACAAATGGAATGGAAAGAGAATTAGCTTGCTATGAGCACTAATTTCTCCCATTGCTCAATCAAATCAGTGCACTGAGGTTTCTAGCCTAACATTCCACTAAACATGTATCACATAACAGGTACATTAACATTACATGGAACACAAACATCAACAGGAACATGCACTAGGAAAATTGAAGAAACTAAACATCACAGTGAACTAACATTAAACACAAAACTAAATTGAGATTAGAAACAAACAGAAATTATAAGAACATAAACTAAATGAACATGGAATTAAACATGAAATGAAACAGAAATTGAAAATTAACTAAAATTGATTTGAAACTGAAATTGAACATTAACAGAACTAAGTTCTGGACACTGGCTATTCCAGCATAAGCCAATTTCACACCCACAGTCCCCTTTTTATACCCAGACACCCAAATTAGGGTTTACAGAAAAATTCCCCCAAATCCCCAAATTGAACAGTGACAAAATTAGGGTTTCTCACCTAATTCGACTAATTTAATCATACCCATGTTGCCACTGTTCTTCCTCATGCTCTCCCTAGCAGTAATTAGGGTTTTCTCGAAAATCCCCAAATTAACTGAAATTAGGGTTTGGGTTTTTTTTTCTTACCTTGATGTGACAAATCTCCTCAATTAGCATCGACCCATGTCTTCTCTGCTTCTCCTGGTGCCTTTGCTGCTCTAATTGTTCCCTAGTTCGAGTTATTTTACTCACCCCAAAACCTAGGGTTTCAGTGGTTGTGAGATGGGGAAAATAACTAGGCTAGGGAGATGGGTTTGAGGTGTTGTCGGGTGGTTGTGGTGGTGGTGTGGTTCGAGAAGAAGGTGTAGCTGGTGGAGGTGATGGAGTTGCAGAGCTCTGCAAATTTTTGGGAAGAAGGGGAAGAAGAGCTCGAGAGAAGAATGGGTTAGGGGCTGTTTGTTTTGGGGTATAAGGGTTCGGTTGCTAGGGTGTTGAGCTGGTGTAGCGAACTTTGATGAACAACAAGTAAAGAGCGTTGGATGATCCCATATATATTGAATCGAACGGATACGATGGAGAGATATGTGGCGACCGTTGGATTATGAGATACAACAAAATTGACGACACCAGATGGAGTTAGGTGTTGTAGTGTTAAGCGGAAATATCGAGGTTTGATGCGAAGGCAAATAAGCGACCGTAGGATCTAAATGTGATCTAATCTGAAGGCTTGGAATTTAGGTACTATGGTGTTTTGCAGGGACTTCAGATTTTGATGAACGATGAAGAAGCGACCATTGGATGATAAGATGGATCCGATCTGACGGCTGAGAATGGAGGCGGGTATGGATATAGAAAATGGGTTTGGGTAAGGGTTTTGGGCCTTGGGTATGCCAAGCCCATATCTTCTTTAAGAACAATTCTTCCTCTTCAAGCCCACTTCTAGCCTTTTGGTCTTGTGCACAACATTCTTCGCGGCTTCCTTGTGTAATTCCTCTCGGCTTTTCACTACTTTTCTGCTCTTTTCCGCTCTGCTATTCATCCAAACTTTATTTATTACCTAAAAATGCAAAATTAAGTAAGAAAAATATTTATTCTTGAAAACAATGAAAATACAGAATATGGGATAAAATGTAGAATTACTGCACAAAAGATGAGTTAAATGCCAACAAAAAGGGATAAATATATACAATATTTGGCACTCATCAGCGATGTTGTTGTACCAGGTGTATGCTCTGCCTTTTGGAAGAGGAATCTTTGCGTAGCAGCAGGGTATGGAGGATGGTGACGATGGACATGTGGGGTTTTGTCTTTTCCACGGTTCTCCAGAAGGCGTTCCAAATCCTCCCGAGTGATGAAGTTTGATGACTTCTTCGCCGATGGATCGTCTGCTGCTTTGCGGACTTCTTCATCATCTACTGTATGAATCGGAATTACCTCAGGATCAGCGTCTGAGGATTTTTCCTTCTCTTTTACTTTTCCTTGGGTCTTCCTTGTATCAGTGAGAGCATTTTATTGATTAAATAGCTCCTTCTGTGCTGTAGCCATATCGGTTTGATTCTTTGCAAGAGTCTCTTGCATTTTGATGAGATCAACAATGGTAGGTGGTGGATTTCCTCTGACTTCCTTAGGGTGTCGGCCGAAAAAAGGATGACCCTCCGCGTTGACGTGAGGAGGAGTAACGTCATCACCGTCAGTGTTAGAGGCAGGAATCGTTTCCGGGATATCCTCGCTCTCGTTGTTGTTGTTGTTGCTAGTGCTAGCACCATTTGTATTAGAACCTGTAACTAATACGGACCTAAGACCAGCCATCTTGTGAAATCGCGAGATTGCAACCGAGAGAATGATCTCCCACTTTGGTCGCCAATCTGTGGATGGGGAAAAACGATTTGCTGGTTTTTTGTAAGGAATTGAGGAGACGACCGTACGGAGGAGAGTCCTCGAACCGAGCGAAATTTTAAACCTCACACAGATGCACCGCTGCAAAGGGGGTGATTTAGATTCGAGAGATCAATCTGTAGTACTCCGGCCTAAATCAAGACAATGACCGTTCCAGAGTAAATTCGGTCAAAAGAGAGGATAGGTTGATCTGTAAGAGGGAATCTGAGAAATGTGTGGAATCAATGGTAATCAAAGATTGTGGGTGTGTGAATTATGAATACGATAAGCTCTGAGTGATTGAAATTGCCCAATTGAGAGTAGTTTCTCAATTGATGAGTTGATGATCTCGTGTTGTCAGTTTGACGTGAGATTGATGACACTGATGATTCCGATGATTCAATCATGATTCAGAGACTTATTTATATTGCTGTAATTGTAGACACCATGATTCCATGAAGTGTGACAGTTGATGGAATCAAGGAGTGGGTAAGTGAAGATCGTGTTTCAAACCAGTTGCTCAACGTGTGGAGACTTGGTCGATTTTCCACCCACTACCTCGTGAATTCCTTCAACTGATTTTCACGACTTGCTCACATTCCATCGTGTGTTTGAACACACGTGCCGTAGACCGCCAGACCAAAACCCTAAGTGATATCCCCCAAGTGATACGATTGACGTCTCGTGGTTTGTTAGTCAATTGATGACTTCGTGGTTTGATGGGACGATGAGTCGATGTAGTTGCTGAGTTGAATATGTCATGTGACAGAGGTATAGTTCTTACGATGAAGTGAGCAAGTATTTCTCATTCGATGGATCGTCGAATATTGATTGTTGAACCAATATCCCTTGGTTTGAGCAAATATTTATCATCTGAGAAAGTGTTGCTCATGTGATGAATTGTTGAATATTTGATCGGCTGAGCATGTGTTACTCATCTGATGGATTATTGGCAGCGTACAAAAAATATTAATTAGAATACTGGTCGTTGAACCGAGCATAATTAATAAAATTAATGACCATGAGGTCGTCGTAAAATTATTAAGGTTGGAATCTGGAATGATGATCCTTGGATTCAGAAACCCTAATACGAGCAATTGTGAAAATCCAAAGTGTTTGGAAGAGTTTTGTACCTAATACGAGCAATTGTGCAAATTAGGTCAAAACTGTGGAAATTGATGGGACCGGCTTCCGTGAGACAAAGAGCCAATATTGGTCAGTCAAGATAGCGTGCTCGTGTCCCCAAGGCATCCGCATCTCAGTTCTGAGAATTTTGATATTTTCTGGCGTGCAATTGAGCATCCATTCGAGAAAACATGCCAAAATTAGGGTTTCGACAAAACTGAGGAAAACACCATGAGATGATGGAAACTAATTATAAAATAAGGAATGAGGAGGCGTGGGACCTCCGTGGTCAAGGCATGGTCGGCCGGTCATGACCACGGTCCCGTGGTGCATTTTCCTTAATTTTATAATATTTTGATGATTTTATGAAAAATTCATGAATTTTGAGAAATTTGATGAATTTAGGGAGTTTCCATGAATTGAAGGAGTTTTCATGAGTTCAAGGAAACAAAAATATTAAAATAATAAAAACAAGGGCATGTGGGACCGTGGAAGGCATGGCCTGCCGGCTTGGGCCCGGTCCCACAAGTTTCCCCAATTTTTGTGTATTTTTCATGTATTTTTGATGAATTGAGGGAATTTTTCCTAATTTGAGAGAAATACCATGAAATCAAGGAATTTGATGAATTCAAGGAAAACTAATAATAATAAAATAACAAAACAAAGGGGCGTGTGGGACCGGTTAAGGCATGGCCGTCTGGCCAAGGCCCGGTCCCACAAGTTTTCATAATTTATTTTATTTTATTATTATTTATTAATTTGTGCAAAAATACCATGAAATCAAGGAGTTTTTTCATGAAATTAGAGAAATAATATTAATAATAATAAAATAGTAAGGAACCATGGGGTGTGGGGCCGGTTGGGACCAAGGCATGGCCGGTTGGCCAATGGTCACACCCGACACTCCTTTCCTTAATTTTATATTATTTTTTATGGATTTATGGAAGTACCATGAAACCGAGGAGTTTCCTCGAGACGAAGGAGATTTGATAAGATGAGAGAATTTTCATCAAATCATGGAAAATAATAAAAATGCATTAAAAATATAAAACTGGCGTGGGATTGACCATGACACGATCGGTCGGTCGTGTGTCCGTGCTCCCAGCACCCTGGTCAATATTTTTAATTATTTATTATTTTCTTCTCTATTTTGCATATGTTCATCGTTTCGTTGTATTTTTGAAATACTCGTTCGTGCGGTGACTGTTAGTGTATCGTCGTTGAATACACCTTCACCATTTGAATCGAGGATTACTTAGAGGTAGCTCAGACGCCCGATTGTTGATTATTTATTACTAATTGTGGAATTCGGTGGACAATAATTCACAAAACTGAGCAATAAGATGTTTATTATTAATTCCTAGGATCTTCTGAGGATTCAACTACGAATTCAGAATAATAAATTGAGCATTATCATTCCATGGGATCGTAGATTCTACCATAGAAGCAGAGTAATTAAGATTTATCTATTACCATTTATGAGACCAGTTGTGGATTCGATCATGAAATCGGAGTAATGAGATAATATAGTTATTTCTATTCTATGAGATCAAGTTGTGGATTCGATCATAGAATCAGAACAATTGTTTATTGCCATTCCATGGGACCAGTCGTGGATTCGACCATGGAATAGGAGCAATTGTAATTAGGAATAATTAACTTTGTGGCTCTACACTAGCAGAGCAAGCTGTCTAGGAGCATTAATTATCCCGACATGAGCTTGTCGGTAAGTCATATCCTTTATATAGTCAGGGTAAACTCGTTGTTTGTTCCTGAAGACGTTATCGCTCTATACTAGCATAGCAAGCTGTCTAGGAGCCGTCCATCTCGTGATACTATATAGAAATAATCACTGAAAGTGTTCAGTATTCATGAGATATGCCGTTGTCCAGTCGTGAGACTACATATCTACATGTACTCTGAGAGAAAGTACTATTCGTTGAGAATTTGATGAGAGAGTCGTGTCTCGATACTCACGTCTGATTGCTGAATTAGAGGTTCGTATAATCATGGGTCTACGATTTTAGCTCTTGTCGAAAATCCACCATCTACAAAGGTGAGTGAAGGCTCAGCTCAGAGTTGCATTAGGGAAAATGTTGGGCCTTCATTGATTGCTTTTCACAAGAAAAGCTGAATTTGATGGACATGGTAAGGTCCACATGAAGTTGGTGGCCGG